>NW_023411612.1:0-25535 GCF_903995425.1 Onychomys torridus | reverse complement strand
GGCCACACCCTCACCTGAGGCAGAGCCCCAGTGGCCTGGAGTGGCCCCAGTTTGCCTACCACTCGGGCCCACAGCTGGGTCTGGGGTTGGCTCACCCTAACATCTTCTCCATCTAGGACCTGCTGGAGTTTGTGAAGGTACTGGTCCTGTGGAACAATAACTGCAGGATCTCAATGACACAGGACACCCTCGGATATCCAAGAGGAGTTTGGGTGAGGATCTAGTGATGATAGCATACCTGAAACCAGAGGCCTTGACCAGACCAGTGATTCATTGCGATGAACATTTGGAAGTAAAGCTGATTGGACAAAAGGGTGTACTGTGTGACACATTGGCTCCCAGTGCCTCCAGGACGGATTGAAGAGGTGTTGGGGAGGCAGGAAAGATGAAGGAGGGAAGAGCTTTTTGTTTTGTTTTTGTTTGATTCTTTGGTTTCTTTTTTATTTGTTTGCTTGGTTGGTTTGATTAGATTTTTTAAAATTTTCATTTGGGGGGCCTCTATACAGGGGAGCAGAGGATATGGAGAGATGGGGAGGTGAGCAGACCTGGGGTACATGATGTGAGATTCCTGAAGATTTCAATAAAGAAATTATGTTAAATATAAAAAGAATAATAGTTGTCAGTATTTTGTTATGAATCTTTCCAACAAGTTATAGCTTTTATATTTTCCATCATAATACTGATTTCTGCCTATCATTTTATTTTAATTTTTCCTCATGAATTTTTCTTTACTGATTTTTTTATTTTGTTTTTTAGAGATGGTCTTTGTATGTACCCCAGGCAGACCTTGAATGCATTATGTAGTACAAGCTGGCCTCAAATCTCACAGAAACCCCTCTCTCAGCCTCCTGAGTTTTGTGTCTATAGGCTTGTGCCAAAACATCTGGATGAACATTATTCTATATCATCATGTCTTCTTTATCATTTTTATTATGATTGCATAGTATTTTATTTTATACCCTTAAAGTCTTCCAGCTCAATTCCAACTTCAAATATGTAATAGTCAAGAAGTCACATTTTGTGATAAAGTCACCAAGTTTTTAGTCACCACTTCTAAAAGAGTTACAATACTTCCCAACCATGGGTGAGGTCCAGGATTCTGTCCCCATCATGGAAGTGAGAGAGTGAAAGAAACTACTTAACCCCTACATGCCAGCAGACTGTTGACATGTCACAAATATAGAGGGGAAATCAGTATGCTGTGATTTAACCTTGAACAATTTATTACACATTTATAAGTATACTTATAGGTAGAAAAGATACAATAACATGGGTTATAGTATTTTCTATAGATGGTAAAAGATAACACCTTCTCTTCTCTATTGTACAACCTTCTCTTCTCTATTGTACTATCACATCTGTCTACAGGCAACACACTTGAATAAGACCCAGTGACCCAGAGGAATGGCCAGCAACTAAGATCATCTTTGTCCTTTACATCATCACTCACCAGGAGCCACAGAAAATGCTTTCTTACCTGGAGAAGAGTCTGCATCCATGTCTGAGGAATCAAATTTATTCATGAGGTTCTTGTTAATATAAATGTTTTCTGAAAACATATTGAGAAGAAATCTTCCCCTGCCCTCAGAAGATGTGTGCCATCCCTTCTTTAAAATAGATCCTAAGAACACGGACCACAGAACCAGCTAGCAGGACTCACAGGGCTCCCAGAGACTCAAGCTGCTATCACAGAACCATCATGGTTCTGCACTAGGCCCTCAACATACAAGCTGGGGTTGTTCAGCTCGGGGTTGTTGTAGGACTCCTAACAGAGGGCATTGGGTGTCTCTGTCTCTTTTGCCTGCTCTTAGGACACTTCTCCTCCTAGTAGGTCGCCTCATCGAGCCCTGACATGAGGATTTGTACCTAGTCTTATTGTATCTGTTATGCTGACTTCAATTAATATCCTTGATAGGCTTGTTTTTTTCTGAGAGGAAACAGAGAAGCAATGGATCTGGGGGAAAAGGGAGGCAGCAGGAAACCCGGGAGGAGTGGAAGAAAGGGGAGGTATGGTGAGGATATATTGTATGAGAAGAGAATAAATTTTAAAAAAGAACAGAAATATACAATATGAAAAATATTCTCTAAACAAGAAACAGCAAATTGTCATGCTATCAGCTAGGTGATGAGAAGCACTTCACAGAGAGTCCTGAGTGTTCAGCATGAGGTCCAGTTTCCTGCCACACATTACCTTCAGACAAAGGGCCTGGAAAATTGGACTGTGACATAATATGTACTAAATAAACAGAAGTTTTTTTTCCTTGACTGTAATTCTGTTGAACCAATTGTAATAAATCATGAAAGGAGGTCCTGATGAAGTGATTTCTAGATGCTACACCACCCAGTCTGTGTACTGTGAATCAGAATATAAGTTTAGAGGTGGAGGGTAACATTGTAAAGATGTAAATCATGGGGAATTCCCTCTGAAGTACAGAAGCACCTGGGTGAGTGAAAACGAGTGAGACATCTCTAGAAACCAGGGCACCCTACCATCTCTTGTGTATCTGCTAATACTACTTGTGTAAAGGGTATAGTCTGAAGCCTAGTGCATTTAGGAAATAAAATAGCATGCTTTGGGTTTAGAGAGATGTCTCAGAGATTAAGAGCACTAACTGTTCTTCCAGAGGTCCTGAGTTCAAATCTCAGCAAACACATGGTGGCTCACATCCATCTGTAATGTCATCTGGTGCCCTCTTCTGGCCTGCAGGCAGAACACTGTATACATACATACATACATACATACATACATACATACATACATACATACATACATACATAAATCTTTTTTTAAAATTGCATGTTTTGATGCAGAATCAACAGATTTACTGGAAGGAGTGGGAAAGGGGAACTAGGCCATTAGAGAAGTCTGCCCTGAGACCCGAGCTCTCTGCTCTCTGTGTAGGCCTAAAAGTTCCACATGCAAAGATGGTTTCGGGCAAACCAGACCACAGGAGTAAACACTGGGTCACTGTAGGGTCACATCATTTTTAACTGAATTCACAGGCAAGTCCTGAGACCACATTCTAGAGGATCATTGGCCCGTCACCATTGTGAGGGCTCCCACTTCCCACTCAGCTGCTTCCTGCAGGGGGAAGGCAAAGCTCACATCCTGGTCCTTCTGAAGCTGCTCCTCTGAGCTCTCTGCTTCCCACTGTCTTCATAACTCACTCTTGGGCACTCTCCACTCACGGGGCCACTGGCCACATCCTGACACAGCTCTGGTTAGCAGCTGTGGGAGGAGGCTGTCTCTCCTCATGCCTGTCTTCCCTTGATCCCTGAACTGCTCAGCACCAGTGGGTTTACAACACAATTAGGAACAGCAGGGACAATTAATGGATCCAATATACCAGAGGGAAACTTAAACTAGGTCCTAAAAATGGGATCATTTGAGTTCCTCCCGCAGACATCTTCTAGCTCATGCCTACATGCTCAACCTTCAGCTCTTCCAAACACTTCCCTTCTTGAAATCTCCTCTAGCTGCTCCATGTGCATACACATAACAAGCAAACAGCACATGCAAGAACACACACACACACACACACACACACACACACACACACACCACACCCATGCCTGGTCTACCCTATGCAAGGAAGTCCCTTTCAAAATTATGAGCCTCTGAATGCCAACCCATTATGGAGCCAACACTGTGCACAGTTGCTTCCTCACTCTACACTGGTGGCCCCCTTACCCTTCTGAATACCAGTTCCTCCAACAGGACCCTCCCCTCTCCTATTTGCAGTTCTGACTCCCCACAGGAAGTGACCTAATGAGTTGACACTCTCCTCACCATGCTGGAGCACAGACTCCCTACAAGTGACCATTCAGTAGCATAGCTGTCCTCCTCACCTCTCAGGCTCTGATGTCTAACAACAGACTGCTGCTTGGAAACTCTCTCCTGAATCCAGACACTTTCTCAACAGCATGCTGACATCCCCTCACTGCTTGGGCTTCAGTTCTGCTGTCAGGCCAGCCCTCAGCTTGGTCACCCAGACCCTGGACCAGACCATTGCGTCCCCACACCTGACCCTTCCACAGACACCTGCCTTGTCATCCCTGAGGTGCTGCAAGAAGGAAACAAATATGACAGAATATGAAGTTCCGTATGATTATTGAACCTATTGGATATTTCCGTAGTGATAAACATGCCTACACACCACTTCACTCCAGTCACAGATGCTCAGGGGTTTTACCCTCTCAGCAAAATATAGTTTTAAAGTTATCATGTCTCACATACACTTCAATAAGTCATGCACAATACTCAAGTGGCTTACAATAACAAATATTTTTCTTCTGCGTATGTACTAAGTGTGTTCTAAGTTCTAAGTCACCTATGGGTCATTGTAATTCTGTTCAGTTTCTTACCACATTTATCATTTGGGAGCACCTACTTATAAGTAGAATGAGTATTAGCCTCTTGTATTTAGAGAATCAGATTCATTCTCATTCTATGGGCCAGTGAAAGTCACCTGGACAAACCAGCCAATTGGGGTTGAAAGCATACTCTATATAAAGGAAGACAGGTCAAAGGCATTGGAACAGTCCTTCTACAGAGGAATGTGAAAGCACTGGGAAGCACCATAGCCTCTACACCTAATCCCTTTATGTTTACTCAGCAGATACGTTTTTGGGTTTCAAAAAGGAAAATTAGTCCTGTCGGCAGAAAAGAGGTACCATTGCAACACAAGCATGAAATATTAAATCTTGTTGGAGAGATGGCTCAGTGGTTAAGAACACAGGCTGCTCTCCAAAAGTCCTGATTTCAATTCCCAGCAACCACATGGTGACTCAAGACCATCTATAGTGGCATCTGATGCAATCTTCTATCATAAAGTCATATATGCAGATAGAGCACTCATGTACATGAAATAAATACAATACTTAAACTTGTGCTTTACTGATATATGATATTGAAGTAAACTAGTGTAATACAGGGTTAGTGTTGGGTGTCTGTCATGTACACCATGGGGTCCTGTATGAAGCAGTGTGGGAGGGCCTGGGACAGCGATGGTGCACATTCTCCTGTTCACCAACATCTGCATTCATATTATTTTATATCTGACCTGTCAAAGAAAGACTTTGTCTAGACTTTTACCCATTTCATGAGAAATTACCACTCTAATTGTTTAAAATTCCTGGAGCTATTTGGAAGTCTGTTTTATCATGGTAGGCCATGAAGCTTTATGCTGCTCAATTCTTTCATAGTTCATGTTAACAAAACAATTCATGTAGGGAGCTCACTGTTTCAGAAACACTGACATTGTGGTTAAAGAGTTGAGGTTTTGAGCCATGAGATGCTCACCCTGGCAGGGAAGTGATGCTGAAGGCTGAGTTCACTCTTTATCAACCAAGTACTCACACCTATATAATGAACCCTGGTAAAACTCTGAACATCAGAGCTCAGATGAGTGCCCCCTGGTTGGCTTATTCTGTATACTGTGACACATTAACATTCTGAGAAGGAGATGCATACGTCGGTTCAATGGAAATTTTCTTCATAGGATGCTCCCTAACTTCACCTGGTATGTCTCTCCATTTAGTTCTGCTTTGTAGCTTTCTACATAACAATACTATAATCCTAGTAGAACAGAATCATTAGTTCAGTGGGTCATCCTAGAAGCTCATAAATCCTCAGGTATCATGGGATCCTGGGACTCTGCAGCCAGTTGACTTGAAGTAATGGCCTCCTTGGGGACTCCTGAACATGAAGATTGACTCTGAAATGAGGACAGTCTTGTGGAGGCATGGCCTGAACTTGTAGAATAATTTAATTAGCAAATGAATGTTTTTGGCTATGGCTTACTAGAACAGCCATAAGAAACATTTTGAGGATGACTGAGGAAATACAAGCAAGATCACATATCATTTGAGAAAAGAATTGTTAAATTTTCTTAGAGTGATAATGGTATTGTTTTATAGTGCAATGAAAATTTCAGATGATTAATACTGAAATATTGCCTGAAGTGTTATGTATCAAATGAGCTCTCATGTGCCCTATCAAATAACATGTGCATATATATATATATATATATATATATATCAAATTATCAAAATATCAACAATCATTACTATAAATGTTAATTATGTGAGTATTGATGATACCATCCAGGCAACTTCTGTTTCAAAATATTCATGATAAGAAGTTGAAAGGTTTCCAAATTGTTAAGCAGCATGCAGGTTTTCATGGGACATGGGAGTCTGCTCAGTGTCCATCCACAAGGCTGAGGCTCTCCTTAATGCAACAGGCAGAAGGTGAGACACCAAAAATAACAGGTGATGCCAGTAGAAGGTTGGCTATCATCTTCTTAAACTTGCTCTTGAGGAAGGTTACCCAGCCCAGGATTAGCACCATTAGAGGCCCATATCAGCCTCACAGCACCCACAGCACCTGACACACTAGCCATGGGGACCAAGATCCTGAATGGCTCCTGGTAGTGCAGGTATTGGGGGACATGAGAAAATGCTGAGGGAAGGGCACAAACTGCCAGAGAAAGTGTGAGTAAACACTGAGGACCAAAGTGTCAGTAGGTGACAATGTCACCCTTTCTGAATTTTCTTAGAAGATCTTAAATGGTCTACACCACACACACAAAACAGACAACTATGTTAGGTAATAGAGGGTACTGTTCACCTGATTGTGGTAGCCATTGCCCAATACATTCCTAATATCAAGTCAAGATACTGTAATGTAAATATTCATGATTTATTTGTCAATTATACATCAATAAATCCAAAGACAGAGGAACAAAGAGACAGGGAAATGGCTAGAGGGACCACACCATACAACTCTATCATCACATGAGACTTTAGGAATCTAAGAATGGACAGAAAAGCTGGTGTACTTCTACATATACACAAAGGGATCCTGTCGATCTGATATATGGGAAATTCTCATTAAATAAAGAGTAAAGGATGAATAAATAAGTATATATGTGAACCAGTATTATCATATGTAAAACTTTTGGCTGCCTACCTAAATTTCTATGGACATCTCTTCCACAAGAAGATCTTTCCAAGTGTCTGTGTAATGGTGGATAAACAGGCAATCCCATGTCCATGAAGAATGTTTGATTCATAAGTATATTTTCTTCACCTGACAAACTGACTTCTGGTTTTCACTGCAAGGAATGTCATTCCAGCCCCAAACAGAATATGGAACATGTACTATAACACATCGATCGTGGTCACTGCTGGGCTCACCTGTGTGCCAGAACCTGGAAGGGAGGAAAGAATGTCAGGGTGTTTCCACAAGAGTAAGCAAGAGAAGGTTGCAGTTGGAATTTGTGGAATTCTGGTTCAGGTGTGTACAAATCAACTGTTCTCCACCACCCAGGTCTGACATGTCCCTGAATACATGGCCATCACAGTCAATATTCTCTTTGGTTGTTTTTTACTTGTTCTCCCAGAACACATACTAGGGGCTACCTCATGCCTAGGTCTTGGTACCTGGGGACTGTCATTCCATGTGCTTATTTATATGTTGAAAAGGTCTCTCAATCTCATGCTCTAATAATTTTTTTTTCATTTTACAATAGTCTTTTTTTAGAGAATGGAGAAATACTTAAAGTTGTTAGATAATCTACTTATTTCTGTCATCTAGAACAAGTAATTCACTACCCTTGATTCTTACTTTTCTTCTCTGAAAACTAAGAATGAGAATAACATCACTACCTATTTCTCACAACAGTAATCAGGATAGACTATGGGAACATAGTAAGGTATTAGAGTTTTTAAATAATTGCCTAAATATGACACTTAAAAATTTTTGATTGAGGGCTTTTAATTTAAGAGAATTAATCAGTTATGATCTTGACATTAGTTTTTATTACAGATATAAATAAAATCTGGAGAGATGGCTCATACATTAAGAGCACTTGTTGCTTTTCCAGAAAACATGACATTTCTGATTCCAGCACCCATATTGGCAGTCATACCACCTGTGAGCTCAGCTCCTGATAATCCCACACCCACTAATGGGCTCCATAGGCACCCACATACACATGGCTCACAGAGAAACATAGATATACACACTAACAAAAAATAATAAATACTATTGTTAAATATAGAGATGAGAGACTGAAAATGTAATAAAACTGATCATGGTGTAGTACCTTGGTTGGGTGCCCTGGGTACTTATCATCCTACACTCTTCAAACTCAGTTTCCTCATCTCTCCTGGAGTATCAGTGACATGTGTCTCACAGGACTCCTTGATGAGGAAATGGGGATAAAGTAACTCCATCCCCAGCACTCACACCAGGGGTGAGCTGTTTTAGTTTCATAACCAACAGCTGGAACACCCCAAAGTCTTCTCATGCTATAGGACCCAGGACTCCTCTAGGAAACTCTAGACTCACGTGACACTTTTATTGTATGGTGTCTGATCAACCCATCGCCACTGTCGATGACCTGGATCCAAAAGCCCAATATAATAAGCAGCTTTAGGATCCAGGATATTGGTGATGAAATCCTAAGAGGAAAGAGAGATACAGCATTCAGCCTGGATGGAGTGATCCTTTTTCTGTTATTGAATTTTTATAAGAGCTTTTAAAAGTTATTTCAACTATACAAAATTATAGGACCAATATGATGCACATATGCAGTTATGTAACAATCAAATTTGAGTTCATCTCTCTTGTCCATTAAATAGTTTTCAAATTTTAGATTAATACAGATTATTATACATTTTAGAGATACACTGTGATACTTTGATTGATTTCCTCTGGTCACACAGAGATGAGAAGACAAAGAAAGGATCAAGGAATAGAAGAGCCACCCCACCCCCAGGAGTGCCATCTTCCCTGGATGACCAGGACACAAGGTCATCACTCAGGGGCCTGATTTCCATCACATTGGAAACACTCTCTGTCCGTGATCATAAGGAATTCTCATCTCAGACGCACTCCCTCTTTTCTTCCCCAGCACCATTCTTGAAAGTTGTGCATGAGACAATTTAGAAGATTAAATCATTCTCCATTCATAACCTCAGATATTTCATTTCTGATGGTTGGCTGGGACTCTCCTGATTTGATCCCCTTTCCCTAGTCAGCTCTGCGCCCTCTTCTGTTAGCCGGTGGGTACTACAGGAAGCCTTAGAGTGCTGAAATCACAAACTGGCCTTTCAAGCAGAAACATTTCATGCTTCCCTCCAACTTCAGGCTTTGCATTTCTGTTGCCATGGTTCCTTGTGGGTTGTTTAGCTTCACTGAAGCAGGGGCAAGGTGTACAATGCCAAGGCTGAAGCACGATTCCCGGCTTCTGCCACATCGACAACACCCATGTCAACAAAACTCCCTCTTAGTAAAAAGAGGCAGACAGCAGGCCAGGCCAGGCTACACTGTCCCACGATGCACCTGCTCTTCCTGGCTGTGGATCACCATCAGATGAGCACCCATGCTGGAGCACTTCTCCTCACTCTCGCTGTAAGATGCAGTGTCAACCGTAGGAATGTAGCAGTGGGAACTAAATGGCTTCCAGTCCTTTGGGCAACAGCTCCAGACTTTGTCTTTGGGGAAGAAGGAAATGTAAGTGCAATGTCATTAAGTCATTTTAAAAACTGCTTGATGTGGAAACCACATGGAAGTTGAGACTTCACACTTATCCAGATACAACAAGGAGTCCCTCGTCCCTCAGATGCCAAGCAACCCCAGTCTACCTCTATCTACACTAACATCAGGGCTCCTTGTTCCTACTGGAGTATTGTCAGGAAATCAGAGTGTCATGGACACCCAGACACTGAGGACATAATCCAAACTGTCTGGGTCTCTAAATAATAGTTTAGTTCTTTGTTGTTCATGTAGATCTCATCCATTTCTCTGTCATTGGGTGATCATTGTGTCTTTCCTAGGGTCCTGTTTTCTAGGTAGCCCCCCTGGAGTTGTGTAGCAGTCTAGTCATCTTTGTTTTATATCTAGTATCCTACTATGAGTGAGTACACACCATGTTCATTCTTCTGAGTCTGGGTTACCTCACTCAGGATGATTTTTTCTAGATCCATACATTTGCCTGCAAACCTCATGATGGCATTGTTTTTCTCTGCTGAGTAGGACTCCATTGTGTATATGTACCATGTTTTCCTTATCCATTCTTCAGTTGAAGGGCATCTAGGTTGTTTCTAGGTTCTGGCTGTTACAAACCATGCTTGTATGAACATAGCTGAGCAAATGCCCTTGTGGTATGATTGAGCATTCCTTAGGTATATGCCCAAGAGTGATACAGCTGTGTCTTGGGGGAAATGTATTCCCAAGAAAAATGGATGAGATCTACATGAACAACCTGGACAACAGTGGGAGTAATGAAGGGCAAGGTTTGAGGGAAAGAAAGCTTAGGGGTACAGGAGATCCCAGCTGGATCAAGAACAGAAAAGGAGAACAAGGAATAACAGACCATGATAAATGATGACCACATGAGAACAGGAATAGGCAGAGTGCTAGAGAGGTCCCCAGTAATCCACAATGATACATCCTCTGTAGACTGCTGGCAATGGTCGAGAGAAAGCCTGATCTGACCTAGTCTGGTGATCAGATGGCCAAGCACCCTAACTGTCGAGCTGGAACTCTCATCCATTAAGTGATAGAAGTTGATATCAGAAAATGAAAAGATCTCCTATGCTCATGGATCAGTAGGATTAACATAGTAAAAATGGGCAGCTTTCCAAAAGCAATCTACAGATTGAACAAACTCCCTATCATTATCCCAACACAATTCTTTACACACCTTGAAAGGACAATTCTCAACTTCATGTTAAAAAAAAAAAACAACCCAGGACAGCTAAAACAATCCTACATAATGAAAGAACTTCTAGAAGCATCATCCCTGATTTCAAAGTGTACTACAGAGCTATACTAATAAAAACTGCATGGTATTGGCATAAAAAAAAGACACATCGATCAATGGAATAGAATGGAAGACCCAGACATAAATTCACGTATACACACCAGGGCTGTTGTTGTTTTTTTAAAGAAGCCAGAAATATACAATGGAAAAACTAAAGCATCTTCAACAAATGGTGCTGGTCTAACTGCATGTCTGCATGTAGAAGAATGCAAATAGATCCATATCTACCACCCTGAACCAAACTAAAGTCCAAGTGGATCAAAGACCTCAACACTAAACGAACACACTGAATGTGGTAGAACAGAAAGTAGGAAATAGCCTCACATGCATTGGCACAGGAGCCAACTTCTTGAACAGAATACCAACAGTGCAGGCACTGAGATCAACAATCAATCAATAACTGGGACCTCATGAAACTGAAAAGCTTCCATAAGGTAAAAGACACCATCAATAGGACAAAATGGCAGCCTACAGAATGGGAAAGGATTTTTATCAACTACCTGTCCAACACAGGGCTAATATCAAAATATATAAAGAAGTCAAGAAACTAGACATCAACAAACCAAATAATCCAATTGAAAAGTGAGCTAAATAGAATTCTCAGGGCCTGGAGAGATGGGTCAATGGTTAAAAACACTGACTGCTCTTCCAGAGGACCCAGGTTCAATTCCCAGCTTCCACATGGCAACTCACAACTGTGTGTAACTCCAGTGCCAGAGATCCCAAAATCTTCACACAGACATACATTTAGGTAAAACACCAGTGCACATAAAATAAAAATAAATAAATTTAAAAAACCAAAATTCTCAATGAAGCAATCTCAAATGGTTGAGAAACACTTATAGAAATGTTCAACATCCTTAGCCATGAGGGAAATGCAAATCAAAACTAGTCTGAGATTCTATCTTACACCAATCAGAATGGCCAAGATCAAAAACTCAAGTGAGAGTTCATGCTAGCAATGATGTGGAGGAATGGAACAGTCCTCCAATGCTGGTGGGGATGCAAACTAATACAGCCACTAAGGAAATCAATATGATGGTTTCTCAGAAAGTGGGGAATCAATTTACCTCAACACCCAGCTACATACACTCTTGGGCATATACCCAAAGCATGCTCCATCCTACCACAAAGACATTTGCTTACCTATGTTCTTAAAGGCTTATTCACAAAAGCCAGAAACTTGAAACAACCAAGATGTTTCTCAGCAGAAGAATGGATAATGAAAATGTGGTACATTTACACTATGAAGTATTACTTCACTGTTAAAAAAAATGACATCAGCCCAGTGTGGGCACAAGTCTTTAACCCCAGCACTCAGGAGGCAGAGGCAGGTGGATCTCTGAGTTCAAGGCCAGCCTGGTCAACAGAGCAAGTTCCAGAACAGCCCTGACTGCACAGAGAAACCCAGTCTTGAAAAAAAAAAAAGACAACATCATGAAATTTGCAGGCAAATGAATAGAACTAGAAAAAAGTCATCCTGTAATATAACCCAGACCCAGAAAGACAAACATGGTATCAATTAACTTATAGATGGATATTGACTGTTGGTTAAAGGATATTCATACTACAGTCCACAGACCCAGAAATAATAGGTACAAAGGGAAAGGAGAGTCATATGATCTCTGTGGGAAGGAGAAATAGAACAGATTTTGTGGGTGAACTCGTGGCAGACGGAAAACGGAACAGGAGGAATTGATGTGTAGAAAGAGTGAGTACCAAAAAAAAAAAAAAGACTGGAATTGGTGTGGGGGGGGTATAAGAGGGAATGTGGAAACCTAGTGCCATGGAACATTCCGGTAATCTACATGGTTGACGCTATCAAAGAATCCTAGTAATGGGTGATATGGAGCCTGAACTGGCCGTCTTCTGTAACCAGTCAAGGCGCTCAGTAGTGGGACTGAGATTCCAATCCAGGCACAGAAATTCAGCCTATACTTTATTCTGACTGCAAGATGTGCAAGGGTAGAGGTGGCACAGAACTTGTGGGAGTGGCCAACCAATGACTGCTCCAACTTGAGGCCCACGCCACAAGAGGGAGCCCATGCTGGACACTGCCTGGATGGCCAGGGATATGAAATGGGATGACTCAGAGACCTAGGGCAGAGCAAAACATTAAAAACAAAACAAAGAGGGAACAGACCCCAGCTTCTGTCCGACCTAGAACTCCCATCTGGACCAGAGCTAGACCTGAACATCACAGAATGGAAGAAGAAGAAGAAAACAACCTTATAAGTGACATCATGAAGAGGCTAGAGCCTTATATAGAAGAAATCAAAAATAAAGTAGAGGAGCAGACAAAGAAAAAAAGGGAAGAACACTATAAAAAACTAGAGGAAAGGACAATTAAAGCAGAAGAAACAATAAATACTTGAATGAAAATCATGAAAAAGCAAGGGAGACAATCCAAGATCTGCAGAGGTAAACAGAAAAAATGAAGAAGACACTAGCAGAGGGAATGTGGGAAATAGAAAATCTGAGTAAACAAACAGGAATTTCAGATGCAAGTATAACCAACAGAATGCAAGAGATGGAAGAGACGATCTCTGGTGTTGAAAATACGGTAGAAGAAATAGATTCATCAGTCAAAGAAAACACTTAAACCAACAAAGTCATGACCCAAAATGTCCAAGAAATTTGCAACATCATGAAAAGACCAATCCTACGAATAATAGGGGATAGAGGAAGGAGGAGAATACCAACTCAAAGGCACAGAAAATATATTTAACAAGATCATAGAAGATAACTTTTCCACCTTAAAGAAGGAAATGCCTATGAAGATACAAGAAGCCTATAGAACACCAAACAGACTAGACCCCTCAAAAAAGTCACCTTGCCACATAATATTTAAACAACTAAACGTACAGAATAAAGAAAGAATATTAAGGGCAGCAAAGGAAAAAGGCCAAGTGACTTATAATGGCAAACCCATCAGAATAACACACAATTTCTCCATGGAGACTTCGAAAGCCAGAAGGACCTGGACAGATATAATGCAGACACTAAGAGCCCATGGATGCCAACCTAGACTAATATACCCAGCAAAACTTTCCATTATCGTAGATGTAGTGAACTAGACCTTCCAAGACAAAACCAGATTTAAACAACACTTATCCACAAACCCAGCCCTACAGAAAGCACTAGAAGGAAAATTCCAACCTAAGGAAGGCAGATACACCCATGAAAAGACAGGCAATAGATAACACCACAGCTGTAAACCCCAAAGAAGAGAAGTATACACAACACTACCACCAAAAAATCAAAATAACAACAGGAACGATACAATCACTGGTGATTAATATCCCTTAATATCAATGGACTTAATTCACCTATAAAAAGACACAGACTAACAGAATGGTCATGAAAACAGGACCCATCTTTCTACTGCATACAAGAAACAAAACTCAAATGCAAAGACAGACACCTCCTAAGAAAAAAGGCTGGGAAAAGACTTTCCAATCAAATGGCTTAAAGAAGCCAAGCTGAGTAGCCATCCGAATATTCAGCAAAATAGACTTCAAACTAAAATCAATCAAAAGAGATGATGAAGGACATTGCATACTCATCACAGGAAAGATCCACCAATATGAAGCCTCAATTCTGAACATTTATGCCCCAAACACAAGAGCACCCACATATGTAAAAGAAACATTACTAAAGCTTAAATCACTTATAAAACCCCACACATTAATAGTGGGAAACATCAACACTCCACTTTCACCTCTGGACAGATCGGCCAAATTGAAAGTTAACAGACATATAATGGACTTAACTGATGTTATGGATCAAATGGACTTAATCAATATCTACAGAACATTCCACCCCCCAAAAAAAAGAATATACCTTCTTCTCAGCACCCCATTGAACCTTCTCTCAAATCGACCACATACTTGGCCACAAAGCAAATCTCAACAGATACAAAACAATTGGAATAACCTCCTGTGTTCTATCAGACCACCAGACATACGAAAGTCCATCAATGTAATACACCATACAAACAAACTCAAAAAAAAAAAGACCACATGATCATCTCACTAGATGCAGAAAAGGCATTGGACAAAATCCAGTACCCCTTCAAGATAATGGTCTTGTAGTGATCTGGAATACAGGGAACATACCTAAACATAATAAAGGCAATCTACAGCAAGCCAACAGCCAACATCAAATTAAATGGAGAGAAACTCAAACAAAACCACTAAAATCAGGAAGAAGGCAAGGCTGTCCCCTCTCCGCCTACTTATACAATATAGTACTTGAAGTTCTAGCCAGAGCTATAAGACAACATAAAGAGATTAAGGGGAAACAAATTGGAAAGGAAGAAGTCAAGCTCTCCCTATTTGCAGATGACATGTTAGTATACATGAGTGACCCCAAAAATTCAACCAAGGAAGTGATACAGCTAATAAAAACCTTCAGCAACATTGCAGGATACAACATCAACTCAAAAAAAATCAGTAGCCCTCCTATATACAGTAGGCAAACAGGCTGAGAAGGAAATCAGAGATACATCACCCTTTACAATGGCCACAAATGATATAAAATACCTTGGGGTTACACTAACTAAGCATGTGAAGGACCTATATGACAAGAGCTTTAAGTCCCTGTAAAAAGAAATTGAAGAAGATGTCAGAATATGGAAAGATCTCCCATGCTCATGGATAGACAGGATTAACATAGTAAAAATGGCAATCTTACCAAAAGCAATCTACAGATTCAACACAATTCCCATCAAATTACCAACACGATTCTTCACAGCTCTGGAAAGAATAATACTCAACTTCATATGGAAAAACAAAAAACCCAGGATAGCAAAAAGAATCCTGTGCAATAAAACAACCTCTGGAGGCACACAATCCCCGACCTCAAGCTCTACTATAGAGCTACTGTAATAACAACAGCTTGGTACTGGCATAAACACCGACATGTGGACCAATGGAATCGAATTGAAGACACTGATATTAACCCGCAGACCTATGAACATATAATTTTTGACAAAGAAGCCAAAAATGTACAATGGAATAAAGAAAGCATGTTGAACAAATGGTGCTGGCATAACTGGATGTCAATGTGTAGAAGGCTGAAAATAGATCCATATTTGTCACCGTGCACAAAACTTAAATCCAAGTGGATCAAAGACCTCAACATAAATCCAGCTACTCTGAACCTGATAGAAGAGAAAGTAGGAAGTACTCTTGAACACATTGGCACTGGAGATCACTTTCTAAATATAACACCAGTAGCACAGACACTGAGAGAAACAATCAATCAATGGGACCTGTTGAAACTGAGGAAGGCTTTGTAGAGCAAAGGACGCGGGTCAACAGACAAAGCGACATCCTACAAAATGGGAAAAGGTCTTCACCAACCCCACATCTGACAGAGGGCTCATATCCAGAATATATAAGAACTCAAGAAATTAGACATCAAAATGCCCAACAGTCCAATTAAGAAATGGGCTATAGAACTAAACAGAGAATTCAACACAGAGGAAGTACAAATGGCTGAAATTCATTTAAGGAATTGCTCAACATCCCTAATTATCTGGGAAATGCAAATCAAAATGACTCTGAGATACCACCTTACACCTGTCAGACTGGCTAAAATCAAAAGCAGAGAAGACAGCTTATGATGGAGAGGGATGTGGAGCAAGGGGAACTCTCTTCCACTGCTGGTGGGAATGCAAGCTTGTACAGCCACTTTGGAAATCAATATGGTGCTTCCTTAGAAAATTGGGAATCCATCTCCCCCCAGACCCAGTTATAGCACTCTTGGGAATATACCCAAGAAATGCTCAATCATACCACAAGGGCATTTGCTCAGCTATGTTCGTATCAGCTTTGTTTGTAATAGCCAGAACCTGGAAACAACCTAGATGCACTTCAACTGAAGAATGGATGAAGACTGCTACACAACTCCAGGGAGGCTACCTAGAAAACGGGACCCTAGGAAGGACCCAAGGATCACCCAATGGCAGATAAATGGATGAGATCTACATGAACAACCCAGACAACAGCTCTTAACACATTGCTCCATCCTGGGTTTGCATCACCCTTCATTGCCATCACTTCTTGTTGTTTTTTATAATCTCTTCTCCCTCCATCCACCCATTCAAATGTAACACTTCCTACAGTCTTGTCATGATTCTTCCTCCTCATACAAAATCTTCCCGAGTGATGCCATGTATTGCTGTGGTCTTGCCTGCTGCCCGTATGTGTGGGATTTGTGTTCACTAAACATAAACCAATTAGCTTCAGCTCAGTACGCCCCAAATTGAAATCAACACCTACCAACTTAAACCTATAACTTATCCTAGATTGTCTACCTCTTTGAATAACTTCCTGGTTGCTGACTTTACATCATCCGAAGATTAAAGTTATACTGTACTTCTTGGATACCTTAATCTGTGGATCTCGATATTCATCAGCATCTACTTATTTGGTGTTGTGCTCTTTCCCATTCAAAGTCGCCTCTTATGTTCTTCAGACACTTATCTCATTATCAGGTTTGACACAGGCCTTTTCATTTCTCTTTTTGTCCTAGTGACTCTGTTTTCAGAGTCATACAAAAGCACCATCTATAACCTAAGTAAGCTACATCAATTCACTATTTGAAATGTTGCAATGGTTCTCCATGGCTGTGATGCTTTGCAAAAAATGACCACAACTATTAACTCCTGTATCCAAACACCATTGTAATGTGATTTTTAAGTTTTCCCTGTTAACAAAACAAAAGAAAGATAGGAAGGAAGGAAGGAAGGAATGAAGGAAGGAAGGAAGACAGAAAGAAAGAAAGAAAGAAAGAAAGAAAGAAAGAAAGAAAGAAAGAGAAAGAAAGAAAGGAGGGAGGGAGGGAAGGAGGGAGGGAGGGAGGGAAGGAAGGAAGGAAGGAACGAAGGAAGGAAGGAAGAGGAAAGGAAAACAGGAAGTCTTCTGTTTGAACTGCCTCCTAGACTTCCTTTGGCCAAGAGAATGTGCAAAATCAACTCTGATGTACTATTAAGTTAAATGTTTTAAAATATTTATATATTCATTATATATACAGTATTCTGTCTGTGTGTATGCCTGCAGGACAGAGGAGGGCACCAGATCTCATAGCAGAGGGTCATGAGTCACTATGTGGTTTATAGGAATTGAACTCAGGGCCTCTGGAAGAGTAGCCAGTGCTCTTAACCTTTGAGTCATCTCTCCAACCCTCTTGTTAATTTTTTTCCAGAGACCTGGCTCATGGTCACCCTCAGTCTCAGAAGTCTGAAAGCCGCTATGTATAAAAGCCAAAATATCCTAAGGAACCTACACATGCTAGGACCAGAGAAGCCATATATAGTATGTTTTCCCACACAGTGACAAAATGTAAGTACTGCCATCTGCCTATGACTTTCCTTTTACACTGTACAGTAGGTACATTTTCATATCACCATGTTTTCTTGGTGTTCTTTACTGTGGTTGCAGCAGGATATATTCTAATACTGTCTAGACTGTCCAAACATTAGAGACGCATATACAACAAAAGTAAATATTTCTAGTCATATTCCACTTCTTTAGCATATGGTCAGTCTGATAGTCACTGTATCATGGTTAGAAA
Source organism: Onychomys torridus (assembly GCF_903995425.1). NCBI lineage: Eukaryota > Metazoa > Chordata > Mammalia > Rodentia > Cricetidae > Onychomys > Onychomys torridus. The sequence goes on along the minus strand of NW_023411612.1, from coordinate 7,119 downwards.
CTGTTTGCTAGATGAAGGTACAATGTAGTGGAGAGCAACTGCCTACCGAGGGAGAGGCTCTGCTTTGATATATAGTATAAAAGAAAATGTTACTTCAAGATAAGAGCTCCACACAGAAACAGTTTTCATAAAGTTGCAATAGACTGTCAAACATAGAGGGAAAAGGCTCAATACTGAAAAGTATGATTTCATTTTATGTTCATTTTTCGACAGCAGGAAATGCTATATGAAAGATATATAGATATATATATATATATACAAGAATATAAGATAAAAGGTATTGTTTCCGTAAATGGCAAGAGCAATAACCATGCCAAGCAAGCTTTTATTTCCCACTAGAAAACTCTACAGCCCTTAAAGTCACGCCACAAACAATTCAATCCCCTGTGACTCCAGTAAAATCCCAGACATGAGCGCTGAGAGAATTAGTAACCAACATCACCCAAAGTTTATTAATGACTCTTCCTTTATCCTTCCCCCAAGATTAAGCCCAGATTTTTTTTTTACCTGTAGCAGAATCTGAGTAGGTTCCTGAGGAGTTGGATTCATTCTTGAACTTCACTTCTTCATAGATGATCTCTGAAGCCATATCAAGAAGAGACCTGCCTCCCTCAGAAAACACACCCTGTCTGCTGCCTAAAACTCGCGGTATGTGAGAATCAAACACGGCGATAAACTGTCTTATCACACAATTATATATGAGAAGAGGGATTTCCAGATGGGAAATACCACATGAGAATGGGAAACCACAACACGGAATCACTCAGGCCACATACAGAGATGCAACATCTTCAAACAGAAGATAAGAATTATAGCGTCTGAATCTACTCAGCACGATATGCAAATACTATAAAGTGGGCACTCAAAGGGGGAAGGAAAGAAATAGGAAGGAGGGGGGAAGAGGAACCATGCTGTGAGAAAACTCTGTCCTAAGATACCCTGCAGCAAACATAAATTCATGTACTTCTGTATGCAACAAGGTTTCGGGAAAACCAGACTGAACAGGCAAGTTCTGAGACCATATTCTAGAGGACCGTTGGACCCTCACCATCGTTTGGGCTCCCACTTCCCACTCAGCTGCCTCCTTCAGGGGGAAGGCAAAGCTCACATCCTGGTCCTTCTGAAGCTGCTCCTCTGAGCTCTCTGCTTCCCACTGTCTTCATCACTCACTCTTGGGCACTCTGCACTCACTGGGCCACTGGCCACATCCTGACACAGCTCTGGTTAGCAGCTGTGGGAGGAGGCTGTCTCTCTCCTCATGCCTGTCTTCCCTTGATCCCTGAACTGCTCAGCACCAGCCTCTCGGGTTCACAGCATTATTGGGAACAGTTGGGAGAATTAATGGATCACAATATACCACAGGGGAACTTTAACTAGTTCCTAAAAATGGGATCATTTGAGTTCCTCCCACAGACATCTTCCAGCTCTTATCCCCATGTGTGGCCTTCAGCTCTTCCAAATAATTCCCTTCTTGAAATCTCCTCTTGTGCCAACAAATAACAAACAAAAAGCACATGCAGGAACACACACACAAACACACACGAACACAAGCCCATACACACACACACACACACACACACACACACACACACACACACACTTAGTTTGTGTTTCTAGGTTTTCTCTCCAGTTTGTATCCAAACATACTAAAATCCATGGGTGCACACTATTAGTCCCATTTTAGAGTAATGTTTTAGCAGGTTTCCTTTTTTCCCAAATTTCAGCATTTCTAACCTACATATGAGACTGAAAAAAAAAACTATGTTCATTATCTCTATTGTATGATCTCAAGTGATAGTCTCTTGGATGCTGCCCATCACCTTCCCACATTCTCTACTAAGCTGCTTATCTCTCCAGGATGGACTCCAGCCCTCAGGTCTAGCTTGTGTCTCCTGCACTGATGCCCTCCTCCCTTTAGCTGGATGTTCCATCTCAAGGTCAGACACTGTGCTTAAGTTCTCACATCAAGACTGAAGAAGCCTCCTTCATCAAGCTTGTGCACTGACTCCTGGTGCTATCATTGAGGAGTCTCTACTTACCCCTGAGCCTTTGGCACTCCAAACCGAACCAAGGTCAACTCCATGTGCAGAAGCCCTCATCATCCTGGAATGCATTTAGTGGTCACACAGAACTGTCCCAGCAGGTAGACAGCATCCTTAGCTTGGCAGTCTCTGAAACCCATACCAGCTCTGCTTACTGCACAGACAATCTCTTTGGCCTACTGGACCACTACAAACAATGCCAGGACATCCACAACCAGACAAGGATGCTCTCCTTACCATACTAGACACTAAGGTGCCACACTGATCTCCATAACAGAGACATTCTTTAGCCATGCCTGGTCTAGTCTCTGCAAGGAAGATCCAAACAACCTACCTTGTCTCTGAATTCCAACCCAGTATGGAGCCAACACTGCAAGGGTTTCCTCCTCACTCTGCACAGGTGACATCCTAACTATACACAGGTGCACTGCTCACTATACACAGCTGCACTCCTCACTATACACAGGTGCACTCCTCACTATACACAGGTGCACTCCTCACTATACACAGCTGCACTCCTCACTATACACAGGTGCACTCCTCACTATACACAGCTGCACTCCTCACTCTACACAGGTGCACTCCTCACTATACACAGCTGCACTCCTCACCCTTCCAAATGCCCAGTTCCTCCATCAGGACCCTCTCCTCACCTATTTGCAGTTCTGACTCCCCACAGGAAGTGACCTAATGAGTTGACACTCTCCTCACCATGCTGGAGCACAGACTCCCTACAAGTGACAATTCAGTAGCATAGCCGCCCTCCTCACCTCTCAGGCTCTGAGTCTCACACCCGACTGCTGCTTGGAGACTCTCTCCTGAATCCAGACACTTTCTCACCAGCATGCTGACATCCCCTCACTACTTGGGCTGCAGTTCTGCTGTCAGGCCAGCTCTCAGCACGGTCACCCTGACCCTGTCCAGACCCTTGCTGCCCCAACCTGACCCTTCCACAGAGCTCTGCCTTGTCCTTCATACACCATTCTTTATTTAGTAAGTTACTAAGTAACTGATGTGCTGCAAGGAAAGAAACCAGATATGATAAATATAAAGTCCTGTGTGCTCATTAAACCTGTTGATTATTTACATGGTAATCTATATGCCTATACACCCCAATTCACTCCAGTCACAGATGCTCAGGGATTTTACCCTGTAGACAAGAAAATATTTCTAAGTTATCATATCTTACATATACTAGAATAAGTCATAGACAATACAAATATCCAGGTGGCTTACAATAACAAATATTTGACATTTATGTATGTTCTTAGGGTCTGGTTCTGGTTCACAGAAATTCTGTTCAGCTTCTTTCCACATTTGTCATTTTGGAGACAGATCATAGAGAACAATGGTTCATTGTAAGCTGAACATTTAGTTCACTCCTGTATTTAGCAAATCACATTCATTTTCATCTTTTGGCCAATGAAAATCACCTTAACAAATCTGCTAATTGTGGTTCAAACATACTTTATGTATTGCTGAACAGTGGTGGTGCAGGCTTTAATCCCAGCACCAGGGAGGCAGAGGCAGGCAGATCTCTGTGTGTTCTAGAACAGCCTGGTCTACAGCACTAGTTCCAGGACAACCATGGCTGTTACACAGTGAAACCCTGTCTTTAAAAACAAACAAAAATCTTGAGTAAACTACATTTTGTGAACAGTGTAACTGAGAAAGATCACACACACACACAGAGATGCATGAGCAAGAATATATTCGTGTACACACACACACACACACACACACACACACACACACACACATGACAACACTTAAGGGACTATAGAAATGCCTCAGTGGTTAAAAATGAGTACTGCTTTCCCAGAGGACTGGATTTCAGTTCCCAACACACTTAGCCTGTGGCTCACAGCCACATCTAACTCCAGCTTCAGGGATCTGACACCCTCTTTGCCTCTGCAGGCACTGCATTCACGTACACCAAGCCACATACAGGCACTTGCATATATATGTATTTTTATTAAAAATAAAGAAAATATGGTACATTTACACAATGGAGTACTACTCTGCAGAGAAAAACAATGACATCATGAGGTTTTCAGGCAAATGGATGGATCTAGAAAAAATCATCCTGAGTGAGGTAACTCAGACTCAGAAGGAAAAATAAAATCTAAAACACACACCCTTTAGCATGACTCCCTGGAGATGCTCACATTCACATCATTAGATTTGCTTTATTCTTTCTGAAGCTCTTTTCTGTTTCTAATAAAATTCTGTTCAGCCCAGTATTGCCTCTCCCTCCCAGAAACTCTGCTTTATTGACACTATGCTGCTACACATCTCAATTATGCCTGATTGGAGACATCTCAAAAGGACTCCACAGGCAGCTGGAACTGAGTGTGTGGTATCAGTCATTTTCCCATAGTGCCCATTGCTGATCGATCTACCTGAGAATCTTGTTGGAAATGCTGATTCTAGGCACATGGAGTACTACATTCCAAGAAGGAATGATGTTTTGTACACTCTAACTTGGTGTAATTCAGTTCTTTTATAATTGCTTTTTCTTCAAGAAACTGAAAATGTATTTTAAACAAAGTTGTAAAACAGAAAAAAGAAACATTCAGTTTCGTGTTGGTAATAAGACTCAATTTTTTTTAATTTTTATCTTCTTCTGTCCTTTGTAGAAACCAAACCTATAAATGTCCAATTACCTGAACAGTTAGAGCCTGTCTGAGAAAGACTCCCTTTTTCCATGCACTGGGTGTGGTGGCTGTGGCTCTAGAACATGGGTATTAGAATGAGGAAGAATGAAAGTTTCAGGTTGTCCATAACTACACAAGTTAGTGTCGCTGGTTTGTTAGTTAGCTCATGGCTAGCCTGAGATACATGAGAACCTAACACACACAAAAAAATCACCTTCAGTCAGTATTTCCCTGCTCCTAGTGATTTATGACCACAGCTATCTTCAGGAAGAGCTGGAAAGACAGGACAGATCCATGACCCTGGGGACTCTTCAACATTTCATGGAGGACACACTGAAGACTAAATCTTAGGTGACAAGGTTTGTTAAGTATGTACACACCCCAGGAAAGGTGAGGGAGAAATGAGCTAACCCAGAGCAGTTCCAGGTTACCTGAGCAGGGAAGTTATAAAAGCCCAACACTGATCAAAAGGACTTTGTTTCCGTCCTCTTCTTTCCTGTATCTCCCTCCACCCCAGCTGGCTCTGACTTCTCAGTGTCCCCACACTTTCACAGAGTTCCTAACTTAAATCTAACTCACCATTCCTCTAGAAATTGAATTTCTTTCTTCTCTTCCTCATCTCCCACTGTCCTTAGTCACTAGATCCGGCTTTCCTTCTGCTCATTTACCAGACTGTTAGAAATGGACCATCAGCAGCTCCTCCCGTCTACTGAGCAGTCCTCCACCATGAGACTTGGCACATTACAAAGCCTGCTGCTTCTCCTCCTCCTGACTGTTGGGAGACAGTGGCTCCTCCCTGTTGTCTGGTCCCGCTTCCTGTGTTTCCTGTGCTCTCTCATTCATGTGTCCTTCCACACTCACCTCTCTCAAAATGGAACACTGCACCCACTTCCGTCTGGACTCCTCTTTGTCCTCTAGTTCCTCTTCCTTAGGGGATATTCATTGTGCTGGGTTGTTGGGGGATGGGGGTATTCCTTTTGTGTTCTAGTCTGGTTTTGTTACCTGCTGCAAAGGTCTTCCAAAATGTACAACTCTATCCTAAATCATGTGAGTATGCATCCAACTTAATTTGTGCATCTGAGATTTAGGTGAACATAAACAAAACTTAAATCTTCATATTCCAACCCAAACCTGCTACTCATCTTCTTCCTCCTCAAATATCTCCATAACTGATAACTTTATGAAACCAGAATATTAAAGTCATACCTCACTCCTCTGTGTCTCCTATTCTCAGCTATCAATTTTGATCAAAACGTCACCTCCTTTTGTCCAAGTTATCTCCTCTCCTGTGCATCACTAGCATGATCCTTGCATCAAACCCCTAGTAGTGCTCATATGGATTCTGAAGCTTCCTAATCTCTACTTCCCTTCATTTTCACACCTCTGTAAAAGCACACTTGTCTAAGTTTAATTTTATCATGTCCTGCTTCAAATTCATAGGGGATCTCCAAATGGTGTGGCACATTGAAAAACTGGACACAGTTCTTATCCTTCCCTATAATATCCCACTTAGACTATGCCTTTGCAGTTCCCTACTCAAGAGACTAGTCTATGTCTACTTCACCTCATCTGAGCTGTCTTTAAGAGTGCTTTGGCCACTAAAATACACAAAGGCAAAGTTGTATTCACTCCACGTGGGGCTTGGCTTACTGCCTCCATCTGTCTTGCAAGATTGAAGTTGCCATGGGAAGCTTGGTTGTCTGTTATTGATGTATGACTCAATGAGAATGAATAAGTTCACCTAGGACCATGGGAATCTCCCAATTGAACCCAGTCTTTGTGAAGCCACAAAGAAAGATTTACTTAGTTCAATTAACCTACTAAGTTTTAAGTTGGTTAATGGTTCAGCCACAACTACCAAATTAAATACCATTTAGAGGGATGCATATGTAATATGGATTATTTTGTGATCTGAGTCCAGTTTTGTCTACCCCTACAGTTTCATACTTAGTTCTCCATGTATCACTATACATGACAGTTATGTGCACCTATATTTGCCCATATTTTCCATGCACCCATATGCCTATGACATTGCTGGCACACAAAGGTCTAGACGTCATTGGTTCCAAGCTTTTCTTAGCCCCTTGTGCTTATTCCTTACTTCTCACCTGCAGAGCATTTCCCATGCAATTTTTTAAGCACTGGTTCACTTAACTATTCTCTAATTTCCTGAGACAGGTACTGTAGATCTTTCTGGACTCTCTGACATGCTGCTCAATGTATAGTAAATGGTTATTACTACATATTGAATGAATGAATAGAATAACTACATAAAATATACTGTTTATACTTTTCAATTTTTGATAAATTTGAAGGCAAATTTGCAGAGAAATCTATTGTTTTCTAAATTAGCTTTCAGGTTTCACATGATCTGGAACAAAATAAATGATTAGAAGGAGCTCCAGCAGAGCACTGTCCCT
>NW_023411611.1:0-5856 GCF_903995425.1 Onychomys torridus | reverse complement strand
TGACATGAGACACCTTGTACAGCCTTGATGCAGGGAGAGGGCTTGGATCTGCTCATCTGAACGTACCAGCCTTTCTTGACTCCCCATGTGAGGCCTTACCTTTTCAGAAGAGGGAATGGGTGGGTTGGGTTGGTGGGGATGTTGGGGGCGTGGGAGGAAAGAAGTGAGGGGGATCTGTGTTTGGTATGTAAAAAGAATAAGAAATTTGATTTTATGTTTGTGGTTTTTCAAGACAGGGATTCTCTGTGTAGTCTTGGTGCCTGTTCTAGATCTTGCTCTACAGACCAGGCTGGCATGAAACTCAGAATGATCTGCCGCACCACCACAGAATAGAAATTGCTTAATAAAGAGAAACAATAAGTTAAAAAAAAATCTGTGCAACATATCTAGTTTTTTTAAAAAAGTTTTATACTAGGGGTTGGTGGCACATGCTATTAATCCCAGCACTTGGGAGGCAGAGTCAGGTGGATATTTGTGAGTTTAAGGTCAGCATAGTCTATAGAGCAAGTTCTAGGACAGCCAAAGCTACAGAAACCCTCCTCAAAAAACAAAACAAAACAATGTTCTATAGTTAATTTGTAAATTTGAGGTGTGTTTCTTGTATGCAGCAGAAAGATGGGTCCTGTTTTCATATCCATTCTGTTAGTCTGTGTCTTGTTATAGGTGAATTACATCCATTGATATTAAGCGATATTAATGACCAGTATTTGTTCATTCCTGTTGTTATTTTTAGTTTTTGGTGGTAGTGTGTGTGTACTTCTCTTCTTTGGGGTTTACTGCTGAGGTGTTATCTATTGCCTGTGTTTTTATGGGTGTATCTGCCTTCCTTAGGTTGGAATTTTCCTTCTAGTGTGTTCTGTTTGGGCTGGGTGTGTGGATAAGTATTGTTTAAATCTGGTTTTGTCTTGGAAGGTCTTGTTCACTCCATCTATGATGATTGAAAGTTTTGCTGCATATATTAGTCTAGGCTGGCCTCCATGGTCTCTTAGTATCTGCATTGTATCTGTCCCTGGCTTTCAAAGTCTCCATGGAGAAATCGGGTGTTATTCTAATGGGTTTGCCTTTATAAATCACTTGGCCTTTTTTTCCTTTGCTGCCCTTAATATTCTTTCTTTATCCTGTTCGTTTAGTCATTTAATTATTATGTGGCGAGGGGATTGTTTTGGGTCATCTAGTCTGTTTGGTGTTCTATAGGCTTCTTTTATCTTCTTAGGCATTTCCTTCTTTAAGTTGGGACGTTTTCTTCTATGATCTTGTTAAATATATTTTCTCTGCCTTTGAGTTGTTATTCTTCTCCTTCCTCTATCCCTATTATTCATAGGTTTGGTCTTTTCATGGTGTCCTAAATTTCTTGGACATTTTGGATCATGTCTTTGTGGGTTTTAGTGTTTTCTTTGACTGATGAATCTATTTCTTCTACCATATCATCAACACCAGAGATCCTCTCTTATATCTCTTTCATTATGTTGGTTATACTTGCATCTGAAGTCCCTGTTTGTTTACTCAGATTTTCTATTTCCAGCATTCCTTCTGCTAGTGTCTTCTTCATTTTTTCCATTTCCCTCTTCAGGTCTTGGATTGTCTCCCTTGCTTTTTCATGATTTTCATTCAAGGATTTATTGTTTTCTTCTGCTTTAATTGTCCTTTCCTCTAGTTTTTTAATAGCGTTCTTCCCATTTTTTTGTTTGTCTGTTCCTCTACTTTATTTTTTATTTCTTCTATATAAGGCTCTAGCCTGTTCATGATGTTACTTATAAAGATGTTTTCTTGCCTTCTTCTTCTTCTTCTTTTTCTTCTTTCTTCTTCTTCTTCTTCTTCTTCTTCTTCTTCTTCTTCTTCTTCTTCTTCTTCTTCTTCTTCTTCTTCTTCTTCTTCCATTCCTTGATGTTCAGGTCTAGCTGTCAGAGAAGGGCTAGGAACTGGTGATGTTGTATTGCTCTTTATTTTGTTGTATGTACTTCTGCCTTGACATCTGCCCATCTCCTCTTGTGTTCGTTCTTGATCTTATCAGTGTACTTGGTCCAGAGAGAGGTGACAGATTTAGGGAGCCTCTCTCTGGTCCAGATAGAAGCTCTGTGTCAGATGGGAGCGCTGGTCCAGATGAGAATGCTGGCTGGATAGGAGTTGGGGGGCTGGACTCTGAAACTCGGGAAGTCCCTGGGCTCTCCTTATTTTATCCAGATGGGAGCTCCTCTTGTCCAGATGGGAGATCCTCTGGTCTCTGGTCCAGATGGGATTTCTAGGGCAGGATGGAAGCTGGGGGCTGGCCTCTGATTCTCAGGAAGTGCCTGGGGTCTCTGGCAGATGGTGTAGGGGCAGGGTGTGGAGACTTCAGTGTCTGCCTGCAGTCTTGGAAAAGGGAGCCTTCCCACAGGAAGCGCCAATTGGCCGGCGTCCCTGGGGTGTCCTTACTTTGTCCAGATAGGAGCTCCTCTTGTCCAGATGGGAGTTCCTATGGACTCTGGTCCAGATGGGAGTTCCTCTGGACTCTGGTCCAGATGGGATTTAAAGGGCAGGATGGAAGTTGGGGGCTGGTCTCTGATTCTCAGGAAATGGCTGGGGTCTCCAGCAGATGGGTGTGGGTGCAGGGTTTGGAGACTACAGGTTCTGCCTGCAGTCTTGGAAAAGGGGAGCCTTCCTGCAGGGCCTGCCAATTGGCTGGAAACTGGGGCCATGTTGGGCAGGTCCTCCCGGCATGGCCTGTATCCAGCAGTGGGACCCAGGGGCTGTTTCTTTTCTGGCTATAAGCCCAGGCACTCAGTTCTGGTCCAGATGGGAGTTCCAGGGCGGACTGGAGCTAGGGGTTGGTCTCTGAGTCTCAGGAAGTGGCTGGGGTATTGGGCAAATAGGTGTGGGGGCAGGGTGTGGAGACAACAGTATCTGCCTGAAGTCTTGGAAAAGGGTAGTCCTACAGCAGGGCCCGCCAATTGGCAGGAAACTTGTGCCAAGATGGGCAGATCCTCCTGGGATGGCCTGTGACCAGCGGTGGACAATGTTTTAATTTCTTGAGAGGCTTTAGATCAATACTGTTATGTTTCTCATGAATTGAGTGCTCATGATAATTTCAGGAAATGTGTATACAGAATAATATATTTTAGGGAGAACTAAATATATCGACACAGAGATACAGTATGAATACTTTACTTTTCCTAACATAAAATGATATCCACATCAATAGCCCTGTGTATACCTGGCTGACAGGGACCTCAATATATAGTGCAAGCTGAGCCCACAAGAGTTCTGATGTTCCAGGCGTTTCTGGGGCTACTGGATTGAGATAACCCTCCTGACCAAAGAAATTGGTTCTAAGACAAAAAAAGTAGTAACTCACTTTATTATTAATAAAAATAAAGTTATTTTACTCAATAGGGGCTTAAATAGATCAGTTAACATAAACAGTGAATATCTTTAGCAAATATCAAAACAACAACAAGAACAAAAGTAAGGACAAATAAATAGCAAAAGCTCAAACAATAACAAAGAAAACCAAAAAGAAAAAACCAAAGCAAACAAAAACCATACAAAAAAATAAGTTCAGCAGCATTCACTTGCTGTACATATAGCAGCACAGACCTACAGACTGTGGCTGGACTTGGAAGGCAGTCAGCAAATGTAAAAAAACCTCTTCAAAACTAGTATACCAATGCCTCCTACAGGCTAACACTAAGAATGACATATTTCCTAGAGCAAACCTTTGCCCCATGAGAATCTTTTGATAAATTATCACACACTGTTGATCTACAATGTCTTGGTCACTATGTTAATCTCCCAGACACTTCTGTGCTTTCTGGAGACCCGACATGTCCATGGGCAGGCAACTGAGTGCCCCAAGAACATCAAAGATGACTCAGGTGTCTTTGGTAAGTCCTTTCTCAGGACCAGTCACTTCAGGCCAGGCTGGGAAACCAAAGAATACTCACTCATTTTAAATAGAAAAAACATGACTTACACAAAGAATGATGGAATTGGAGATCTCTTTGGTGCATTCTCTTCAGCAACACTGGTGCATGACATGATAGCTTCAACACTCAACTGGAGAATGAAATATGATGCTTTTGGGTGTGGTCTGTCTGCAAAAGCTTGATATCAACCCAATCTTCCATGACAGATTTCATGCCACATAGGGAAGTATGAGAACTCAGTCAGTTTGCCAAAGCCATCAACATTAAACTGACAGAAATAGTCTTGCTCACTACATCTCTTCCTTCCATGTTGTAGTACCCTTTACAGGGGCCACTTGCTGATGAAGGTCAGGGTTCTCAGTAATTCTTGGATCAGATTTTCTGTGTCCTCAAGCTCATTTTTTAAGCTTTCTCTTCTTTAGGAGGACTAAGTCAGCATACCAAGAGATCTGATTGGGCTGGATCACCTGGAAGACAGCTAGTATTTTCCTCACTGATGAGTTCACAGCTCTAAAGGAGGGTCTTCTGAGGAGAAGTCTTTGATCTGAGAGTATAGAATGTCATGGGTTCAAGGCATCTTTGGCTTCTTTGGCCTCCTCAGTTCTCTGAAGATGTGCTATATGAGAAGGAAAGGCAATCAGACACAGAAACAGCTTGGATAGGCCGCTGGGCAGAAAAAAAATCAAGACCTCTTCACCCTGGAAGCCAAGGTCCAAGTGCCCCCATCCCCAACCAATACCATGTTTGCTAGGTATGGGATGCAATCATGGTTCACTTGCCTGTGAGACTTAGTTCTCCTGCTGCAGCAGTTTGGTCTGCAGGAGGCTTTCATCCTGAGCTGTGGTCTGTTCAAACTCAGACTTGGAGATTTTTCTTGAACTAGAGTAGGAAGGCATTTAAGGGAACAGCACTGTGGGGAACTGCTATGTCAGATATAGAGCCTGACCAGCTCTACTCTGCTGCGCAATCCATCTTGTACCTTTCAGCTGCGATCATCTCTTTTATTTCCCACAGGAAAAGAGGTCAGAGTGTACCTGGACCTTGATTTTTTTTCAGCCTTTAAAATCTGGTAAGACGATTGAGCTGAAAAAGTACATTGCCTGGGGCAAGAAAATAATGCACATTTCTCCAGATGGTCTATATCTATTTATTTTGAGACGGAAAAATAAGCAAACTGTAGTAAAGACTGAAGGTAACACTTCTGGGCAGAAATAGATGAACCTTGATTTGTTACAGGTGAATTATGATGAAACCAATGGAAATTGAATTGTAGACTCTCCAGGGCGAGGATAAAAATAGAAAGCATTGAAGGATCTGGATATACCAAAGAACAGAACCAACCTCTATTCCACTCCTCAACTCCTAAAATTCTTTTTTTAAAAAAATAGAAATATCTTCACAAAAAATCCAGTATGCATACTGCATGGGAACCTGTAATCTTCAAAGAGTGTATGACATGCAGATCTGCTTAAAAGTGGAAACTTCTCTCTATAGGTGATATTCTGGAAGGAAAATAAACTGCCAGAAACACAGACAACCAATCATCCTCCTGCTAGGTTGAGGACTGCCATAGGGAGATTTGTGAAGAGACACAGGGGACACAGAGAAGATTCCAGAGAGCTCAGGAAGGATTAAGGGGTACACAACAAGAGAACCTCTAAAAATCAAACAGAATGTTTTCTGTAGAAGTTCTTGTTGACCAGGCCAGTAAAATATCCTGAGAAGTTCTTTCCCTTGCCGTGTCTGGGAGCTTTTCAGATGGTGGGAATCCAAAAAGGACAGAGATCCAGGGACTGGTGACCTACATGGTTCTAACCGTTACTCCTAATTGGGCTCCTACCTCATCTCAGAGACATTGAAGTGATGTTGGAGCTTGTCTACCAAGTTCTCTTGCTGGGTGATCAGCTCCTTCTGATTCAGCAGATCCTTTGGTCTTTCATCCAGGTGCTCTTGG
>NW_023411610.1:0-17629 GCF_903995425.1 Onychomys torridus | reverse complement strand
AGATAGCCTAGCTGAAACTGAGCTTCAGGCTCCCTGAGAGACTGTGTTGGAATAGAATGAGGGGGAGAGCAATAGGGGATGGTCAATGCTTTCCCGTGTCCTCACACTCTTATGAATACGCATACTTTTACCGCACATATATACCACACAAAATACAGATTCTATAGATGAGACAAATTATGCATTATATATCTTGCTGAGCTTGGTTTATTTCACTTACCACAATCTCAATTCCATGATGTTTCCAAAAAACATAACTTCATTATTTTCCATGGTTGAATAAAACCCACATTTTAAAAACCCATGTTGTTTATACCTAGGCTGATTCTCTAATGTGGGCTTCATTGAACAGTGACACAATAATCATTGGTGTGCAATGTCTCTATTGTATATTGACTTAATTTCCTTTGTATGTGTATGTATATGTACATATATATCCTTGTTACCTAGATGCTGTGATAGTGCTGTTTTTAGGTTTTGTAGACCTCTACACTGATTTCTATAATGCTGCACTAATTAGCATGCCATGACAGTGTGTAGATGTTGCCTGGGTTCAAGGACTAGTGCTGTCCTCACTGGCCTTGGTGGCCCCACTTACGATCTTAGCATTTATGAAGTAGAAACAGGATGATCTAAGCTCAAGGTAAACCTACGAAGCCAGTGTGAGGACAGCTTGGGAGACATGAGACCGTGTTCAACAAATAAAACAGAAACATGCCTTCCCTTCAAGGCCTCACCTACCAATTCTTTCTAATGAAAAGAACTTACCATTCTCCCTACCAGTCTTGTATTTTAGGGAGATTGAGAGGAAGGTGAATGATCTTTCTAATTTCAGTACTTTGCTCTTGCCTTTCCTTAGGTCCACATAGAGACCAAATGAAAGTGAGTATGGCCATTGGAACTATTGAGTAATATCCAATGCTGCTTGAACAGTACTGTGTCTATGATAAACTATGCCTTTCCCTGAGGGATGCTGCCCTAGCAAAAAGCATCAGGGTCTGAGGCCAAACCCCACTGATCCCTTCAAGGGGCTAGAATAAATCATCTGATACACTCCACTTCCTTTACCAGAGATTAAATCAAACTGACCCATTCAAAACCTGGTTGGCTATTGAACCACAGATTATACCCCCAATCCCCTCATTTGGTGTTTGGTTCGGGTAGAGTTCAGGCACTTACATTTCACATGAGTACGTTGGTATACTGCCCAAGGCCCAGATTTGTTATAGGTCTGGGTGTAGACAAGCAACGTGTTGCTGTCACTAAGAAGTAGCCTGTCCAGGACCTCTGTCCATAAGAGACTTTAGAGGAGTCACCGCTTTCCTTCCTAGGATCTGTTAATGATATTGGACAGTCTTCACTTGGGAGTCACAGGCTAGAGAGCCCTTCAAAAGTGACTCACATTACTAGGAACCTAGAAGTTTCTATTTCCTTTGCTTTTCAGCAGTGAAATTCAAATAGACAGTGCCTAGCCAGGGACTAGCCATCCCAACCTGGACTTCACATCCTAGGTTGCTTTTCCAGGAAATCTATCTAGTGAGTGAGCTCAGGATTCACCTTTCTCCTTCCCCCAGTGCTGGGACTACAGGCAAGCAGGACCACAGCAGCTTTTACATGATTGTATGTATTTGAAATCAGAAGTTCATGCAATCATCAAAGGTGGGCGTGGCCACATTCTGCTTATACTTCCTACGATACAGTTGATCTGATTTGTGTATGCTGTTTCTGGATATTGTAGAAGGTTGCTTTATTTTGGCTTTTTGTTTGTTTCTGTTTTTTATTTGTTTGCTTTCTTACTTGCTTCATTTAAGCAAGGTGTGGGCTATATCCCCCGAGTCTAATGCTTTAATTTAGTTGAAGTTTCCATGCAACACTAAATTGTCTAATTAAAAACAGCTCTTAAGTGGACTGGTACACTTATCATTTAAAATGGATTTTTTTCATGTTACCATTTGTTGAAATAGCACAAAAATCCTCAACTGCCTCCAAATTTCCAAATGTCAAGAATTCTCTGTGGGAAACACCTGTGACCCCAAAGCTTTTTAGATTTTCGGTATTTCTGTATTTTTTTTTAACATTTGCAAAAAAACAAGAGCTGGTCATGGTAATGTATGCCTGTGATCCCAGCACTTGGGAAACTGAGGCAGAAGGATGAAAAACTGCAAGTTCCAGGCCAGCCTGTATCTAAAAAATGTCATGTTGAAGATCTCATATGCTGTGGATATCTCTGTATAAATAAAGTTCTGATTGGCCAGTGGCCAGGCAGGAAGTATAGGTGGGACAAGAGAAAGAGAATTCTGGGAAGTAGAAGGTTGGAGAGAGATACCGCCTACCGCCGCCATGAAAAGCAACATGTAAAGACACTGGTAAGCCACAAGCCATGTGGCAAAGTATAGACTAACAGAAATGGGTTAATTTAAGATAGAAGAAGTAGATAACAAGCAGCCTGCCACGGCCATACAGTTTGTAAGCAATGTAAGTTTCTGTGTGCTTTTTTGGTTGGGTCTGAGAGACTGTGGGACTGGTGGGTGAGAGAGATTTGTCCTGACTGGGCCAGGCAGGAAAACTCTAACTACAAATGGTGTCCAACGTGTTGGCAAGAGTTTCCACCTAAAACCTGAGAAAAAAGATTCTAAGACGGAGCTAAAAACAGCTTCCTAGTTGTCTTTCTTAAGTTAGCGGCAGCCTGCCGTTTTGAGCTTCTATGGCGGGTTTCTGGCGTGTGCGTCTGATCTGCGTGTGGCGGGAATGAGGAGTCTACAAGCAGCACTTTACTCTGCTGCATGGTAGATTTAGCCTTTGCTAGTTAAAAAAAAAAAAAGTTTCTGGGCTATGTACTGCTTTGATAGAACTGCTTCTAGACCCAGAGCTGGCGGTAAACTGTACCACCACCATGTTGGGAAGCTGAGGTGGGTGGATCCAGCAGCCACAGCGGCGTTTCAGTCTTACAAAGATGGATATTACACAGAGAATCTGGTTTGTCTTGTCTTTGGGATTTTTAACTACAGAAAAAGATTTGATCGTAAAAACTGTTGAGTTAAACAAATATGTAAATTTTAAAGGTACCTTGACTTCAAAATTTGGATATAAGGATATGTTGCTTTGGAAAAGAGTCTCTGCTTTTGTTTCCACAGAAAGCCAGAGGCTGTGGATTTGTTCCAGATTAAGATATATCAGGTTTGATCAGCCAAGACCACCTGAAAGGTCTCCGATGACACCATGGCCCAGATGATCTGACATCCAGAACGGTTTCAAGGCAACTGGCTCAGAGGTTCACCCTAATGGACTACTCTATAATCCTAAAATTTTCTTTGTATCCCCATAAGATACAGCGCCCCCCTCCAGCAGGAAGTAGTAAGAGAAACTACGCCCACATTCCCAAAATTATCAAGCTGGCTTTGAAGATGGAATTGGCTCACTCCTTCTCTAAACCCAGACATATAGCTAAAAGAAATGGTTAAGAGATTCTTGTGTCCTAAATCAGAAGAGCCCTCTGGTGTGGGACAGAGAAAAACCAATATTTTTATTTAAAGCAGGTTGATTATAAATGCGATCTCTTTCTAAAGAAGAAAAGGAGATATGATATAGATATAATAGGATGAAAGGGTAGATTAGGGAACTTACTTCTAAAGAGCAACAACTTGTTTAAAATGTTTTACATTGGTTTAGATTTTAGTCTATTGATACAAACTTAGTTAATTTTGTTATATTGTGTGTATATTTCTACTCTTGTTTAAGGTATTATGTTTATATAGCTCATTTAAAATTGTAATGGATAATTAAAAATAGATTAATAATTAATCATCTGTGATAATCATACTCATAGCCATGTTAGTTAAGTCTTCTGGGTATACATAGAGATATTTCAGATAGATAGGTAATCTTCAAATACTTCAAAGACCTTCGGAATATGGCATTTAAAATATTTTAAAATTTAGACTTTCTGGACAGTGAGACATGTCTGCTCCTGGCAGCACCGATTTACTTCAGAGAGGAGGATGGGCATTGAAGACACTTCATATGGAGTTTATCTTCACCTTGGCAAAAATAGCCATTTGGGCAAGAAACTGTTCTTGCCTGGACTGCTCGATCAACTGGACATGCAGGACCCATAGGAAGGTGACCACTGAACTTTGCTTGACAAAATGGTCCTCAGGCTCCTGCTTCACAGAGGAAACTGCCAGACATTCTACAGGACACTGAGAGAAGTGACAGAGAGACTCTAGCCCTGTGGACTGAAGACAAATGCCCCAACTTTACAAAGGAACATTAGGTGACTGTTCAGGCTGCCAGCTGTCTCTGTCTACCCTGCAAGACTCCTGAAAGTTGCTTGCATCCTTCTCCCGGTTCTCAGGTAATATTATATCCTTCTGAGGTCTTTGATGTGGTTGAAGACTAGATAGTTATAATTTTCTCAGTTATGATAAAAGATTAGTTAGATATAAAACCTTAGACTCACAAATATAAGATAGATAGGATATCTTCTTTAATATTGTAACTGTAATTCTTGCTTGATAATTGTTTTGTTATATGTAATTGTACTATGTAAAAGTTAAAACCTTCCTTAAAAAAAAAAGAAAAGGGGAAGTGCTGTGGATATCTCTGTATAAATAAAGTTCTGATTGGCCAGTGGCCAGGCAGGAAGTATAGGTGGGACAAGAGAAAGAGAATTCTGGGAAGTAGAAGGTTGGAGAGAGATACCGCCTACCGCCGCCATGAAAAGCAACATGTAAAGACACTGGTAAGCCACAAGCCATGTGGCAAAGTATAGACTAACAGAAATGGGTTAATTTAAGATAGAAGAAGTAGATAACAAGCAGCCTGCCACGGCCATACAGTTTGTAAACAATGTAAGTTTCTGTGTGCTTTTTTGGTTGGGTCTGAGAGACTGTGGGACTGGTGGGTGAGAGAGATTTGTCCTGACTGGGCCAGGCAGGAAAACTCTAACTACACTCATACAACTATAAGCGAAGAAAGCTTCCACTTAGGCCTGGCATTCATCAGTCAGCCCTCCCACCCTCAGAGCCCCAGGGAGATGCCCTGCAACATTTGCACTGGGTCTCTGTTGATGGCAATCCATTCCATGATGCCACATGAGGAATCTTCCATCCTTGGCATCATGTGAGTGGCTCAGAAAGTTCCAGGTTTGGGAGAATTTAGGAGTTTGTTTGCATTTGGAAATGATCCACTGCTGTGGCAGGGCCCTTGCCCAGCATGTGGGGGCCCCTGGTTGTTCCCAACACTGAAAACAAAAACAATAACAAACTCCTGTCAAGTTTCCTTCAAAATCCACAGGGACTTGGCTGCACCTTCAGGACCCAGCATGGCCTCTTTGACCTGTAAGAAGGGATATAAGCAGGAGAACAGCAGTACCACATGCCCTGCCCTTGTGTATACCTTTGGTGACAGTCACCACCCAACCTACTGGAAATCTACTCTGTCCTCACACTCCAAGGCTTCCAGTGAGTGTGGATGCCAGGGAGCAGCCCAACCAAATGCCAGCCACTTTATCAAGTTGTAAGTCTTCATTGTGCCAGTGTTAGACTATTATGAAGTAGTGTGTAGGTGCCCCTCATGCCTTCTCCAGCTTGTGTGTGTAGTTTTGCACTTGGGTTATGCCTATGTGCATCTCTGAATCCTGTATTTTCACCCCTACCCTGCCTGATATCTCTTTGAAATACTGCAATGTCTTTGATGCTGGAACAACTCCTGACCCCCCTTTGTGAAGTGTGATAGGCCTTCCCCTGGTCATGTAAAGAATACTGTTTTTCTTCACTCAGTGTTTTGCATTATTTAAGACAGAATCCCATCCAAAGGCAGCCCCCACAATGAGCATATACCCACTTATTTCTTCAACATAGAAGAGAGCAGAGAGTATTCAGGGTTAGTTCACTGTGGACATTTCCTCCTAATCATAGAGCCAATTCCAGGAAGGAAAGGATCTTTGGATATATCCTCTTGCATGCTGTGACCTTTAAATCAATTCCAGTATGTCTTACAAGGACAAATTCATATTATTGTTGAGTGTGTCTCTATACCAATGAAAAAAGAATGGGCATAGGGCTTCCCCTTTCACCAGCATACTGACAGTATAGTGTCCAAGCCTAAGCTTTGGCTCTTAAGATTATTTTTGGATTCACTTCCTTCCTAAGTGAGTATGTAGAGGCTCTGCCATTCCTGCATTGGAGGCACTACAGGTACCCAGCAGCAGCCATGCTCACTGAATCCACACAAAAGTGTGTCTGTGAGAAACATGACCTCCTCCTGACCATAGCTACTTCTGCATTCTGCACAGACTGCCCAACAGTATTGACCAAATCAAAGCAAACAAATATAAATTGTACTTCTTTTCCAACCTGTAAGTTAGAAGACCAAATCTGAATGGATGCAATGAGCAGGAAATCCGTGATTCCTCATGCAAATAAGGAATTGCTTACCTGTAGCTCTGAGAGTCTGACTTGAGGCTGGAACCTACCTCATAGTCCATCTGAAAAATAAAAGGATTAGCTAGGGTTAAGTTCATAGTGCTGAAATTTTTGTCTTCTCCTCTTTCTATTTAAAATATAGAGACAGTTATTGCAGATGTGTTGCTACATGTCTTTAATGCCAACATGTGCGATGCACAGGCAGGTGAATCTTTGTGAGTTTAAACCAGCCTAGTCTACATATTGAGTTGCCTAGTCAGTCTGGGCTACTTAGTGAGACTCTGTCTCAAAAAACAAAACAGCCCTTTTCTAAGACTGCAGGCAGATCCTGTAGTCTCCACACCCTGCCCCCACACCCATTTGCCTGAGACCCCAGCCACTTCCTGAGAATCAGAGACCAGCCCCCAGCTTCCATCCTGCTTTGGAACTCCCACCTGGACCAGAGGTGAGAGCCTGGGGTCACACCCACAGAGGCCCACACCTGGGTCACAGCCTAGGGCACCAGCCACTTCAGGGGAAGACCTGCCTGCCGCGGACTGGGTCTCAGCTGGACCACCAGACCAAGGGAGAACAGGGTGAAGGTACTCAGGATAAGTGAGATTCGCCGAGTGACAGACAGACACAGACACGAGAGTATGCTGTGAAGCTGCTGCAATTTTACTCAGACCAAGCAGTCAATTTTATACAGTTATTTGAGGAAACATGGCAATCAGCCAGTAGGTTGACAGACATAGAATCAACACAATTTTTCTCAGAATGACTAACAGATCTCATGAGTACAGCCTTTATTTCCCCTTTTGTGGTTCCTCATCCAGACAGAGAACATTACGGCCCTAGCTGTAGCTTTCCTTCTACATAATCATTAAACGTTTGTTCTGTATCAAAATTAAACCTATCCCACCATAGTTCTAACCATGGTCTTATTTGTGTGAAAATATTTAACCTTTGCCTGTGGGTGAGAAGGCACCAGGGGGGTTGGGACCTAACTAATATTTCCCTGAATTGTAATTTATGTCATTATGTTTTCATACCATTATGATTCATCCATTAGTTCCCATGTTTATCATAAGCTCCTGTGAAAGGTAATGGTTCTAAATAGTTATTATGTCTAGGAATAAAGTTAGGGGGTTGCCACCATCACCCCTTGATGAGAAACTCTATTTGTCTCTGGATAATTCTTGCAGGAATGGCTAATTCCTATAACTGCTTGCTCGCAGCTGCTGTCGGCTGCGCATGTGGATTGCCTATGAGTGCCTGAACCTTTACTTTCATTCTCTCTTTGCTAGAGTCTTCGTCCTTCTGAATCATAAGTTCTTTTTGTTCTAAATCGTTCATGAATTTCCCTAAACTTTTGGGACCCTCTTGAACTGTTTGCCTAAGAGCTTACATCATAGGTGGGGGTATTGAAGCCACTTTTGTGGAATCATAACTCTCTTTATGGGGCACATCAGGAACATTGGGGGTTAACTTCCTGGAATCAATACACAAGGAAACAGCAATAATCACAGCTGCAAGGAGAAGAAGGCAGAGTGCCAGCCAGCCTCTGCAAGCAGATCTGCGTGGTTCCGTGTAGCCTGGCACTATAAGTCGGGCAGATTGATGAGGGGTCGCCGGGGGCATAGATTCGAGGGCCGCGAGCCCCCCTTTCCCACGTAACTACCTCATCCAAGGCATTTGTCACGCTGGTGACACCGTTGTGGGTGTGGCACCTGCCCAACTGGGCCCCAGGTTCTAGCCATAGGGCAGGACCCCCCATCCCCACCGGGAAGGTTCCCCCTCTCCAAGAACCTCTGGTGAACTCTACAACCTCCATGCCCTGCCCCCACACCCATCTGCCAGAGACCCCAGCCACTTCCTGAGACTTAGAAACCAGTCCCCAGCTTCCATCCTGCCCCAGAACCACCTCTGGACCAGAGGTGAGGGCCTGGGGTTGTAGTCAGAGAGGCAACCACCTCTGGGTCCCACCCCTGGGCACCAGCCATCCCGGGAGGACCTGCCCAACTTGGCCCCAGTTTCTGGCCATTCGTCAGGCCCGGCAGAAAGGCTCCCCTTTTCCAAGACTGCAGGCAGACCTTGCAGTCTCCACACCCTGCCCCCACACCCATTTGCCCGAGACCCCAGCCACTTTCTGAGACTCAGAGTCCAGCCCTCAGCTCCCATTTGCCCTGGAACTCCCATCTGGACCAGAGAGCCCCCAGCTACCATCTACCCCTGGAACTCCCATCTGGACCAGAGCTTCCATCCTGTCCCAGACCTCCCGTCTGAACAAGAGGAGCTCCCATCTGGACAAGATAAGGAGACTCCAGGGACTTCCTAAGACTCAGAGTCCAGCCCCCAGCTCCTGTCCAGCCAGCACTCTCATCTGGACCAGAGCTCCCACCCAGGCCAGAGCTTCCATGTGGACCAAAGAGAGGCTCCCTAAATCTGTCAGCTCTCTCCGGACCAAGTACACTGATAAGACCAAGAACGAACCCAAGAGGAGATGGGCAGACACCAAGGCAGAAGTACATACAACAAAATAAAGAGCAATACAGCATCACCAGAACCTAGCCCTTCTCCAAAAGCTAGACCTGAACATCACGGAATGGAAGAAGAAGAAAACAACCTTATAAGTAACATCATGAAGAGGCTAGAGCCCTATATAGAAGAAATCAAAAATAAAGTGGAGGAACAGACAAACAAAATATGGGAAGAACGCTATAAAAAACTAGAGGAAAGGACAATTAAAGCAGAAGAAAACAATAAGTCCCTGAAAGAAAATCATGAAAAAGCAAGGGAAACAGTCCAAGACCTGAAGAGGGAAATAGAAAAAATGAAGAAGACACTAGCAGAAGGAATGCTGGAAATAGAAAATCTGAGTAAACAAACAGGAATTTCAGATGCAAGTATAACCAACAGAATACAAAAGATGGAAGACAGGATCTCTGGTGTTGAAGATACGTTAGAAGAAATAGATTCATCAGTCAAAGAAAACACTGAAACCAACAAAGTCATGACCCAAAATGTCCATGAAATTTGGGACACCATGAAAAGACCAAACCTACAAATAATAGGGATAGAGGAAGGAGAAGAATACCAACTCAGAGGCACAGAAAATATATTTAACAAGATCATAGAAGAAAACTTTCCCAACTTAAAGAATGAAATGCCTATGGAGATACAAGAAGCCTATAGAACACCAAACAGACTAGAGCCCCCAAAAAAGTCCCCTTGCCACATAATAATTAAACAACTAAACATACAAAATAAAGAAAGAATATTAAGAGCAGCAAATGAAAAAAGCCAAGTGACTTATAAAGGCAAACCCATCAGAATAACACCCGATTTCTCAATGGAGACTTTGAAAGACAGAAAACCTGGACAGATATAATGCAGACACTAAGAGACCATGGATGCCAGCAAAACTTTCAATCATCATAGATGGAGTGAACAAGACCTTCCAAGGCCAGATTTAAACAATATTTATCAACAAACCTAACCCTACAGAAAGCACTAGAAGGAAAATTCCAACCTAAGAAAGGCAGATATACCCATGAAAACACAGGCAATAGACAACACCACAGCAGTAAACCCCAAAGAAGAGAAATACACACACACTACCACCAAAAGATAAAAATAATAACAGGAATGAACAATCACTGGTCATTAATATCCCTTAATATCAATGGACTTAATTCACCTATAAAAAGACACAGACTAACAGAATGGATACGAAAACAGGACCCATCTTTCTGCTGCATACAAGAAACACACCTCAGATTCAAAGACAGACACCTCCTAAGAATAAAAGCTGGGAAAAGACTTTCCAATCAAATGGTCTTAAGAAGCAAGCTGGTGTAGCCATCCTAATATCCAGCAAAATAGACTTCAAACTAAAATCAATCAAAAGAGATGATGAAGGACATTACATACTCATCGCAGGAAAGATCCACCAAGATGAAGTCTCAATTCTGAACATTTATGCCCCAAACACAAGGGCACCCACATATGTAAAAGAAACATTACTAAAGCTTAAATCACATATAAAACCCCACACGTTAATAGTGGGAGACTTCAACACCCCACTTTCACCTCTGGACAGATTGGCCAAATTGAAACTTAACAGAGACATAATGCTCTTAACTGATGTTATGGCTCCAATGGACTTAATCGATATCTACAGAACATTCCACCCGAACAAAAAAGAATATACCTTCTTTTCAGCACCCCATGGAACCTTCTCTAAAAACCGACCACATACTTGGCCACAAAGCAAATCTCAACAGATACAAAACAACTGGAATAACCTCCTGTGTTCTATCAGACCACCATGGTTTAAAGTTAGATTTCAACAACAACAAAAAAAAAACCTATATAAGAAAACGGAGTAATACAGAGTCAATGCAAATAAATATGCATAAAATTTAAATACTATAAGAGATTTCTTAGCATTTCATTAGTTTTAGTTATTGAAAGCCCAAAGCACAAGCCTGCTTGGAAAGGAGCAGAATACAGGATGCCAGAAAAACCCACCCTGCCTTCACTGTCCTCCCTTCTTCTCAGTGAGGAAGTTCAAGATTGGTGTCCTAGAAAAAAGGATACAGTGTGGTGGAGAAAGCAGAGACACTGTCCAGGATAATCCTAAGGTGAAGTGGTTTTGTTTGAAAGCAAGACAAGTAATGGGCCATAGAGTGACACCATTCAGTAAGAAAGAACAGTTGTGTGTTGTGTACTAGTTACATGTGAACAGCACATGAGGATGACCTCCATGGCAAAAGGTTTGTTGCTTTTCACTGCCTTCCATTCTTTACATTTAGAAGCCAGTATTTTATTGAGTATTTTTGCATCAATGTTCATTAGGGGGATCGGTCTGTAGTTCTCTTTCTTTGTTGCATCTTTGTTTGGTTTAGGAATCAGGGTAATTGTAGCCTCATAGAAGGAGTTTGGTAATATTCCTTCTGCTTCTATTGTGTGAAACAATTTAAAGAGTATTGGTATTAAGTCTTCTTTGAAGATCTGGTAGAATTCTGCAGTGAAACCATCTGGTCCAGTGCTTTTTTTTGGTTGGGAGACTTTTAATGACTCATTCTATTTCCTTAGGGGTTATTGGACTATTTAAATGGTTTATTTGGTCTTGATTTAACTTAGGTATGTGGTACCTATCCAGAAAATTATCCATTTCTTTTAGATTTTCCAGTTTTATGGAGTAGAGGTTTTTGAAGTATGACCTGATGATTCTCTGGATTTCCTCATTGTCTGTTGTTATGTCCCCCTTTTCATTTCTGATTTTGTTAATTTGGATGCTCTCTCTCTGTCTTTTGGTTAGTTTGGATAAGGGCTTGTCTATCTTGTTGATCTTCTCAAAGAACCAACTCTTTGTTTCATTAATCTTTTGTATTGTTCTCTTTATTTCTATTTTATTGATTTCAGCTCTCAATTTGATAATTTCCTGGCATCTGTTCCTCCTGGGAGACTTTGCTTTTTCCTGTTCAAGGGCTTTCAGGTGTGCTGTCAAGTCACTAGCATGAGATTTCTCCAGCTTCTTTATGTGGACATTTAGTGCTATGAATTTCCCTCTTAGCACTGCTTTCATAGTGTCCCATAAGTTTGGGGATGTGTTGTATTCATTTTCATTGATTTCTAGGAAGTCTTTATTTCTTCCTTAACCCATTGGTGATTCAGTTGAGCATTATTCAGTTTCCATGAGATTGTAGGATTTCTGTAGTTTTTTTCTGTTGTTGAAATCAAGTACTGTACAAATTCCCTGTCTCTTTTAGTGGGAATTGCCAGTGCTACTAACTCTTTTTCCCTGGAATCCTGATGACTCGAATGGGGATTGTCTATGAGTTGTTGAATATTTACCTGTAATATTTTCTCACTATGAGTGGTGGGTTCACTTATCATGAGCTCTGCTTGCTCAATGCCATTAGTAATTTTTTTATACTCTTGGGAGATATTTTTAACTCTTGCTAGAAGGCTTGGGCCAAGGGGGGTATTGGGAATGTTTTATTATTATCAGGAACGTCAAAAGGCCATTTAGGGCCTGGCAGTGTGCAGAAGGAAGAGATAGTGATAGCGCAGAGAAAGAACAGTGCTCCAGTCATTCATTTTGAGGGAAAGCATCTTCGTGGAAGTCCTCCATCAGGAAGCATCACACGAGCTGATTGCCAAGGAACCGTTGGAGGGCTATCCCCATGGGGTTTGACCCCCTCCTTTCCTGGTGACCACCAGATCAATGGCATTTGGCACTCAGGCAACACTGCCATGGGTGTGGCACAAACTCAAAGAAAAAAACCACATGATCATCTCACTAGATGCAGAAAAGGCATTTGACAAAATCCAACACCCCTTCATGATAAAGGTCTTAGAGCGATCAGGAATACAGGGAACATACCTAAACATAATAAAGGCAATCTATAGCAAGCCAACAGCCAACATCAAATTAAATGGAAAGAAATTCAAAGCAATACCACTAAAATCAGGAACAAGGCAAGGCTGTCCCCTCTCCCCATACTTATTCAATATAGTACTTGAAGTTCTAGCCAGAGCTATAAGACAACATAAAGAGATTAAAGGGAAACAAATTGGAAAGGGAGAAGTCAAGCTTTCCCTATTTGCAGATGACATGATAGTATACATGAGTGACCCCAAAAATTCAACCAAGGAACTGATACATCTAATAAAAACCTTCAGCAACATAGCAGGATACAAGATCAACTCAAAAAATCAGTAACCCTCCTATATACAATAGACAAAGAGGCTAAAAAGGAAATCAGAGATACATCACCATTTACAATAGACACAAATTATATAAAATACCTTGGGGTTACTCTAACTAAGCATGTGAAGGACCTGATAGAAGAGAAAGTAGGAAGTACTCTTGAACGCATTGGCACCAGAAATCACTTTCTAAATATAACAGCAGTAGCACAGACACTGAGAGAAACAATCAATCAATGGGACCTCTTGAAACTGAGAAGCTTTTGTAGAACAAAGGACACGGTCAACAAGACAAAGTGACAGCCTACACAATTGGAGAGGGCTGATATCCAGAATACATAAAGAACTCAAGAAATTAGACAACAAAATGCCCAACAGTCCAATTAAGAAATGGGCTATAGAACTAAACAGAGAATTCTCAACAGAGGAAGTTCAAATGGCTGAAAGACATTTAAGCAATTGCTCAACATCCCTAATTATCCAGGAAATGCAAATCAAAATGACTCTGAGATACCACCTTACACCTGTCAGAATGGCTAAGATCAAAAACACAGACGACAGCTTATGCTGGAGAGGATGTGGAGCAAGGGGAACTCTCCTCCACTGCTGGTGGGAATGCAAGCTTGTACAGCCACTTTGGAAATCAATATGGCACTTCCTTAGAAAATTGAGAATCCATCTCCCCCAAGACCCAGCTGTAGCACTCTTGGGCATATACCCAAGGAATGCTCAATCATACCACAAGGCATTTGCTCAGCTATGTTCATATCAGCATTGTTTGTAATAGCCAGAACCTGGAAACAACCTAGATGCCCTTCAACTGAAGAATGGATAAAGAAAATATGGTACATATACACAATGGAGTACTACTCAGCAGAGAAAAACAGTGACATCATGAGGTTTGCAGGCAAATGGATGGATCTAGAAAAAATCATCCTGAGTGAGGTAACCCAGACTCAGAAGGACAAACATGGTATGTACTCACTCATAGGAGGATACTAGATGTAAAACAAAGATGACTAGACTGCTACACAACTCCAGGGAGGCTACCTAGAAAACGGGACCCTAGGAAAGACACAGGGATCACCCAATGACAGAGAAATGGATGATATACTGATATTTTATTTGTATTGAAATATGATTTATTTATATGTTAATAAAGTTGCCTTGACGTCAGAGCAAGCCAGAGCAGAAAATGGGTGGTAGTGGTGCACGCCTTTAATCCCAGCACTTGGGAGGCAGAGCTAGGTAGCTCTCTGTGTGTTCAAGGACACAGCCAGCATGGCAGACACACGCCTTTAATCTCAATAGCAACCATGGAAGACCTGGAGGTCTGTACAAACAGTCAGTGACGAGGAGGTCATGTGGCTGGGTTTACAACCAATGAGAAACAGAACAGAAAATCTATAAAAAAGATAGGACAGAGAGGTAGCTCTCTTGCAGAGAGGAAGAACAGCAGAAGCAGTGAAGGGTAAGGTTTTCCGCTCTTGCTCTGACCTTGTGGTTTTTAACTCTGCAATTGGTTCTGTGTTTCTTATTTAACAAGCCGGTTACATCTACAGGATGAGATCTACATGAACAACCTGGACGACAGTGGGAGTAATGAAGGGCAAGGTTTGAGGGAAAGAAAGCTTAGGGGAGCAGGAGATCCCAGCTGGATCAAGAACAGAAAGCGAGAACAAAGAATAACAGACCATGATAAATGAAGACCACATGAGAACAGGAATAGGCAGAGTGCTGGAGAAGTTCCCAGAAATCCACAATGATACATCCTCTGTAGACTGCTGGCAATGGTCGAGAGAAAGCCTGATCTGACCTAGTCTGGTGATCAGATAGATGGCCAAACACCATAATGGTCGTGCTGGAACTCTCATCCAATAACTGATGGAAGTGGATGCAGAGATCCTCAGCCAGGCCCTAGGTGGAGCTCCAGGTGTCCAATTGTCGAAAAAGAGGAGGGACTGTAAGAGCGTGAATTGTTGAGACCAAGATTGGAAAAAGTACAGGGACAAATAGCCAAACAAATGGAAGCACATGAATTATGAACCAAAGGCTGTGGAGCCCCCAGCTGGATCAGGCCCTCTGGATAAGTGAGACAATTGAATAGCTTGAACTGCTTGGGAGGCATCCAGGCTGTGGGACTGGGACCTGTTCTTAGTGCATGAGCTGGCTGTTTGGAACCTTGGGCTTACAAAGGGACACTTTGCTCAGCCTGGAAGGAGGGGACTGGACCTGCCTGTACTGAATCCACCAGGTTTAAATGAATCCCCAGGGGCCTTGGCCCTAGAGGAGATGGGAATGAAAGGAAGGGGATGGGGGGAAGGGGGAGTGGGGGCGGTAGTGGGGAGGACAGGGGAACCCATGGCTGATGTGTAAAATTAAAACACAAATGTAATAATAATAAAAAAAGGAAAAAACAAAAACAAAAATAGTTACCCACAAAAGGGAACATTGTGGTTTGCGCTTTTAATGACAGCTCCTGGAGGCAAAGGCATTTGGATACTCATGAATTTGAGGCCAGCATGGTTTACATAGGTAATGAGTTCCAGGACTACATGGAGGAACCTGGTCTCAAACACAACAACAAAGTTACAAGAAAAGGAATAATGCATAATCCCACACATGAGAATAGTTTGTGAGGGTATCAGTAAAAATATAATTCTCGACATATTTAAAAACTTCATTTTTAATGTGTATTAATATTTGGCCTGCATGTCTATCTATACAGTACATGCTTGCAGTACCCATAGAGGCCAGAAGATGGGATAATATCCCCTGGAATAGAAGTTAGAGAGGGCTGTGAGCTACCTTGTGGAATGGAAGCTGGGTCCTCTTCAAGGGCAATCATACAGTGAACATTTTACTAGTATATCCAACAATGTGTCCAAATGTTGCATCTTTTGTACTTTGGATGACAAGTGCCAAATATTCCAAGCTCAGTGTTTATTACTCTGTGCATTCAGCAGATGTTATCATTTCTAATGGGAACAGTGCATGCATTAACCATCTGATGATCATACAAATTGTGCACATGCACCCTTTCGGATATTAATGGTTCCTATATATGTGTATAGATGCTGATGTTTATATAATAATTTCACTACCAGGCTATCCTTATTAATTTTAAATATATTGTGTTATTCTGTTGGTGAAATTATTAATGCCACTCCACATAGTTAAAAGGGAGGTTGATTTTGTGGGGTAACTTACAAGTGAAGGTATAGATAACAGGGTCTGGGAAAGGTGTAGCGCAGTTCGGCAGTGTTCTCTGGAGCACTCTGCTTGGCCTACCTCCAGCGTCCAGGGTCCAGGAACCAAGAGAGCAGACGCATCCGGATCTTGGGTCTTCAGGATCCTCTCTTGACCCCACCATGTAGGCATGACAGTTACCAAAGCCTCAATGGGGGTTGGAACTTCCAGATCAAAGCTGGAATAGCTACCCACTACATTATTCCAATTTTATATACATATTTTTATTTAAGTTGTTATCTGACATTATTCTGTTGCTGGAAGGATGTGCCAAGTTCAGCCAGAGACAATGGCCGCAAGCATCAAGCAGGAAGAATTTACACAGACTTAATGGTAAACATTCAAAAAACCCATAGACTCCTTTTTAAAGCAAGAGAAGGACTTGGTCAATAACTCCATTGAGATGTCTGTAAATGGTGTAAATGCTCTGAAAGCTTAGATCTACTTTGTATTAGATTTTATTTAGAAAATGAAAGTGCAAGTAACATAAATAGCTGTAGTTCTTTGGGCACATCACTTAATAAAATTAAAACAAAGAAATGATGGCTGCTTTAGCCCATTTTCCAATGCTTTAACAAAACCTCTCAAGGAGTGCACTACAGAGAGGAAACTTTAAGCAAAAACTTTACTAAAAAGTAGACACTTATAATAAGAATCTGTTGGAGCCAAAGAGGTTGGAAGTTATATTTTGGGGACAGAGGTTTCTTTGGCCAGGCAAATGTTCAAGCAGAGATAACGTGTTTATTCAACTCACACTCTAATTTCTTTAAGAGACAGTGGACAGGGACAGAGCATGGTTCCTCTTTGCCAGCTTTGGGTGTCCTGGGATGATAACAGGGAAGATGGTTTGCTGAATCTGCATGTCATCTCAGCAACAGCAAAGCTCTAGAGTGACCAGGCAGATAACCTGAGCATCTCCACACCACCTGAGTGTTTGTGACCTGAGCTAATATTCTCCTCACTTCTGAGGCAAGACTTGAGGGCTCTGAAGCCAAGGTGTATCCTGTGCAGCTGTGAATAAGTTTGAGGAGGCTGTCCCCTGGGTCAGCTGAAGCATATGAAGGAAGGAGAAAAAAAAAAACCCAGCCTGACCACTTAGAAAGCCCCTTCCCTGTAGAGAGATGTGAGAGTTGAAATCTACAAAGGGGTAAGTCTCAAGCCTGAACTTTGAGAACCAGCTAGGCAGAATCTCATCTGTCAGTTCCCTTCCTGTACACAATCCAACTTCAATTTGTTTTATATTAATTTTTCTTTTA
>NW_023411609.1:0-585 GCF_903995425.1 Onychomys torridus | reverse complement strand
TTCTCTGTGTAATATCCATCTTTGTAAGACTGAAACGTTGCTGTGGCTGCTGGCTCCGCCCACCTCAGTTTCCCAACATGGCGGTGGTACAGTTTACTGCCACCTCTGGGTCTGGAGCCATGTGTACCATCAACTATCAGAAGCAGTTCTATCAAAGCAGCGCATAGCCCAGAAACTTTTTTTTTTTTTTTTTAACTAGCAAAGGCTAAATCTACCATGCAGCAGAGTAAAGTGCCACTTGTAGACTCCTCATTCCCGCACACTGCAGGTCACGCACACACACGCCAGGAACCCGCCAGTAGCTGAAACCGGCGGCTGCCGCTAACTTGAGAGAGACAATTAGGAAGCTGTTTTTAGCTCTGTCTTAGAATCTTTTTTCTCAGGTTTTAGGTGGAAATCTTGCCCACATTGGGCGCCATTTGTAGTTAGAGTTTTCCTGCCTGGCCCAGTCAGGACAAATCTCTCTTACCCGCCAGTCCCACAGTCACTCAGACCCAACCAAGAAAGCACACAAAAACTTATATTGTTTACAAACTGTATGGCCGTGGCAGGCTGCTTGTTATCTACCTTTTCTATCTTAAATTA
>NW_023411608.1:0-12611 GCF_903995425.1 Onychomys torridus | reverse complement strand
ACTTTTCAGACCTGGAAAGAAAAAACTGCTGCATTTCTCTGGTTTTGGTTCTCAATTCTTATGGGAAGAGAGGCTTGGCTGTCATTTCTCTCTCTGATCATGAAAAATTGCGTTTGGTTAAAGTCACATTTGCTTCTCCCTGTGTCTCTGAAGATGTTGTTTGTGGTAATATTTCTTGTCTTTTTGGTTGTGAATCTAGCCTTTACCAGCTGTGGCATCTCTAGTCTTAGGAAGAATTTTTTAATAAAAACAGCTTTTTGAAACTCAGCTGACTGTGACAATATACTTGTTGTCCAACTAAGAAATGAATTTCCTTTCTGTGCTTCATTTCCTCCACCCTCAGATACATGTGTATGTCAGAGCATTTCCTACAGTATTGACACAAAGCTGTTGCTGTTTATTATACCTGAGGAATGTGTTATAGATTGAGTGGGGTTGGCACATCACTGCAGCTGTATTACCCACACTGTAATGCAGTGCAGGGATTTTATGAAGTCAACTGTGCATGGCTCAGCTCTAAGGACTTTGCTGTAAGGGGGTTATTTATTCCTAAAGTTGGTATATTTTGTACAAATAGTACATAGTTTTAAACTGTGATTAAAAACATCATATTAAACAAATACTCATGTGTTTACACTAACAACTAATATTTTTACATGTCTCAATAAAGAAACCACATGTAATAAAGCAAATAACTACATTTTATGTGTGCAGATATGCCTAGGTATGCACCATTAGTGTTTGAGTTGTGATTGTTAGTGATCTCCTCTGAAAGCCCCCTGGAGAGGTCTCCCCTCAGGAGAGACCACCGGCTCAAGGAGCACGCAGCGACCACGGATCAGATGCAACAGCACGAGGTTTATTTAAACACAGGTACCTGGGGCAACCAAGTCTCTCGGAAAACTTGCGCGCCTCTGGGTTGGTAAGATGGGTTTTTATAGCAAGAAGCGCGGGAAAGCATTAGTCAAAGGGTTCTGATTGGATAATTTAAACAAGGCGCGAATGGTTACAAAGCTCTGATTGGACAATTCAAGTGAGGCGCGAATAGTCAAAGGGTTCTAATTGGACAAAGCTCTGTCAAAGTGAGGAGCGAATAGTCAAAGGGTTCTAATTGGACAAAGCTCTGATTGGACAATTCAAAGTGAGGCGCGAATAGTCAAAGGGTTCTAATTGGACAAAGCTCTGTCAAAGTGAGGCGCGAATATATGAGCATAAATCAAATGGGGCGTGAACTCAGGCTCAGGGCGGTTTGTGGGTTTTTCCCTTGGTAACCAGATATGTGTGTTGACTCAACCCCTATCTAGAATTCCAGCTGCTCTGGCCCTCCCGCACTGACGCCAGGCAGTCTGCCCCTGACATCCTGCTTATCTATCGGCTATCTGGGCTGCGGTGGGGACATTCTATTTCCTGGAACTGTCTTTTGTTCCCTTATAAGCCTTGCAAACATAGCATTACTATAGGGGTGCCGGGGGGTCTTTCACCTCCTACAAAGTTTCTTAGGAATAGAAATGGAACCCAACTGCAGAAACTAAAACACATTGCCTAATCCAAGTGATGAAATCAAATTGGATATAGTATATGCTCCCTACTCAATAGACAAGATTGACAATCAGTTCTGTGACTTTTTTTTTTCAAATTATGAATGACCACTAGGAAAATTCCAAACAACCCCAAGATGAGAGATAATGTTTGAAAATATCCCTGAAACTTTCATAGAATCACAAAGAAAGTGGCAGAGTGTGCATAGAGGTGGGAGTCCCTAAAATCATACACTGCACAGCTTCTCCCATGTGTGAGGACCTGCTTCCCCTAAGGACACCCACAGCCCACAGACAAGGCATAAAGACACAGGGACTAAAATATGAGATTTCCAGAGATGAAGAAGTAGATGGACACCCAACCAGGCCAGCCAGGACTCACAGACTGTCCTCAGGTGTGAGGATTCTCTACTGACGCCATGCTTCCAAGCAAGCAATGCAAAGTGGTCATGGGAAGAAGTCACAGCTTGGAGGATGAAGGAAAGAGGGGAGGCCATCTTCATGCTCACAGAGCAATGTCTAGATGGCAGGATCCACATGATTTCTGTTTTCTATGGGAGATGGTTAAAAAGTGCAGGGAACAATAAAACATCCTTGAGGTCTATACCTCTAGTTCTTCTAGTCAACACCAGGTAAATCACCTGCACTCTGTGAACAAATAGACAAAAATAAAAAGATTTTATGATGAAAATAAAGGAAAAAACACCAGGAATACACACCTTCAACATGCTGGAAAAGAAAATACTAATTGCTTGTACATTAAAAAAGATTACAAATACTGCTAATTTAGGAGTTTTTGAAAATTTCATTCACAGTTATCCTCATCACTATGATCACTTATAAATCAATTTTTGTCAGAAATAAGACTAAATGTCTCAGGTTGGGATTCTATTTTTAAACTGATAGATTAGGCCTTGATGTTAAATCCACAGGGCTGCAAAGGTCTCAAGAATGGATACTTCATTAAACAGGAATATGATTTAGGCATTATCATCCTTTTGCTTGCCAAGGTTACTTCTACCTCTTTCTTCTCCAGTTGGACTAGACCTTTATCTAAGAAGTGTCCAGCCTCATGAATATACAAATCATGAGAGTCTATGATGGTAAATACACAGATGTCCACACCCCACAACAACATATGATCAGTGTCCTCTCCACAGTCACTGAGCACACAGATCCTCACCATGGAGTGGAGCTGGATCATCCTCTTGCTGGTGGCAGCAGGTACAGGTATGGGCCTCCAAAATTCCAGGCATGAGGAGGAAATCAGATACTCAGGTAGCTATGATATCCACGCTCCCTTTCTCCCCACAGGTGTCCATTCACACGTCCAGCTGCAGCAGTCTGGGGCTGAGCTGGGGAAGCCTGGGCCCTTAGTGAAGTTGTGTGTGTACACACACATACAGATGTACACACACACACACACACACACACAAACACACATACATTCACATATACACAGATGTACATACTCACACATCTTTTGTTGTTAGATGCAATAAGGCTCACTTAGGACTTCTCTTGATTCTTGGCAACGTTTCACATTTCACAGGTCTGCTTCCAATCATCTGTCTGTGTATGCTTTTTTGTTTTTTAATTAGAAGTATCTATATACATTTTGGCTGTATATATAATGAATGGCAGGAACAGAAGAAATACTGCCATTTATAGCATGGCTACAATTTGACTATTTTGAATAAAATAATAATAAAAAAGAGGAAAGAAAACAACAAAGTGGACAATGTGATTCTCTAGTGTACACAATTCCATTTATTTATCTATCATCTATCTATCTATCTATCTATCTATTTATTTATTTATTACTTATTGTCTCAGATCAAACCAACAGTTTTATTAAAATTAACAAGACACTGTGCCTAGAAACTCCAATTTGTTTCCCATCTGACCTGGCTCCTACACATATATGAGCACTCTCGGGGTTAAGATTTAATTGGAATGTTTGTTTTATTGCCAGCACATTTATTTTCCTCCTGGAATTTATTCTCACAGTTCATCATTATCCTTCTTTATTCTGGCCCTTCTCCAGCAGATCACATTATACTCAGAAAGGGTCTCCTGCACCAAGTAAAGGTGGACAGAAATTCCTTGTTCTATAAGGCTTTGTGCCCTCCAGCACTTGTCTTTGCAATGTAAAGCGTCAACACCATCATGAACTCTCTTGTTGAAATATAAAACAGAGTCAGGATAAAAGGAAAGGGGCAGTTCCCATAACTGTGAACTGTGGGGAACCATCAACAGAGAGACTAAGAATGGTATGAAAGTTGGGTTGCTGTTAGACTTAAACTGGCTGGAGCCATGCAATTTCAAAGATCTGACTTCTGTGGGGACAGGCTGGATTACTCAAGGGGAGTCAAAGTTCCCATCCTCCACAGAATTCCATCTTTTCGCTGCCCTGATGCATCACAATCACACAACATTCCTAGGAAAGCCTTTCTGACCAGTATAGGATTGCTCAGAGATTATAAGAATGTCTACAGATATTTCAGAGCAATCACTACATGGCAGTGAGATTAATCAATTTGAGACCATGTCTGTGCTGATATTATGTTCCCAAATATATTGTGCACTCTAATAAACTTACCTGGGTTCAAAGAACAGAACAGCCAATAGATATAGTGGACAGAAAGTGGTGGCACACACACACACACACACACACACACACACACACACACACCTTTAATCTTATCACTTGGGAGTCAGAGATATGTCAGGATCTCTGTGAGTTCAAAGTCACAATGGAAACAGCCAGGCATGGTGACATATGCCTTTAATTCCAGGAAGTGATGGCAGGAAGCAGAAAGGTATAGAAGGTGTGAGGACCAGGAACTTGAACCTGATTAAGCTTTTAGGCATTATAAGCTTTTAGCTTTTAGCAGCAGTTCATCTGAGATCCATTTGGGTGAAGACACAGAGGCTTTCAATCTGAGGAAACAAGATTGGTTGAGGAATTGGCAAGGTGAAGGTGGATATGGCTTGTTCTCTCTCTCTGATCTTTTCAGCTTTTAGCCAATACCTGACTTTGGGTTTGTTTTTACTAATAAGACCTCTAAAGATTCATGTTATATCTGGCACTCAATGTTCATGGTACTAATTCTTGAAAAAATCTACTTTCCTGAGGCCTTGCAGTCCCCAGCTCAAGCCCAAGCTGCACGCCCATAGGATTTACTAAAGAAGACAGAAGCATGAGGAACCCAAGTTTGAGGCCAGCCTGGGAGGCTTGCTAAGGAGAAGCTGCAGATGGAGCAGACCACAAACAGTGGTGGTGGTACCATGGAGGCAGTTTCTGCTGCTCCAAGTTGCTGACTTCTTCTCAAAATGTTGGTTACTGTTGTGATGCTGCTACCTGTGACAGTGTTTACTGCTGCTTGTTCATAGAAGAATGGCCAAGACCATCATGTTACAAGATGCATCAGCAAAGGTACGTTTGGAAATGTTTGGCAAAACAAATGGTGGGGAGAAATTGCTGTGAAGATTTTTCTCTTCTAGGGAAGAACATTCATGGTTCTGAGAGACAGACATGTATCAGATTGTGATTGCTCCAGACCACAGAGGAGGCAAAATAAAAAGAAAAAAGGAAAAAAATTCTGCAGGAAACCATGACCACACCTAACAGCAAATTTGAAATGTTCAAGAGGATGACAGTAACCCACAAAGATGATTCCCCATGGACTATGGTAAAGCCATTAAGCTAATTAACACCATGGAAAGATTGGCTTTGGACTACAAACTGCTCAGGTCAATTTCGAGATGGGTAGCTGAGATGATTCAGATTCACAGACAACTTGAGCAAGGACTTGAGACAAGCCCTGCATTTTCCCATTATGCAGAAACTAGACAACAAATGATACAGCTACCTCTCCCAGAACTTGACAGTTATCCAAAATTTTTCTTTTCAGGATCCCCTAAAGGTATCTTCGTCCCCAGAAATCAGAGAGTAAGTTTAAGAAAACAATGTCCCCATTACCATGAGGTGTTGTGGATGTTTTTTGATATTCAGTGCCTTATGGATAATAGTTATTGTTTATGATGCTTAGTTACAAGTTGTTAATTGTGAATGGTGAAAAAAAAACTGAACAAAGGAAATTAGATACAGGGTCCTTGTTTAAAGAAAAGAAAAAGAAGTAAGAAGATATAGAAAAGGGTAGATCATTGAATCTACTCTAAAAATGGAAGATATATAAATGATAAGATAAAAGGTAGATTTTTGGATATACTCACAAAAATAGAATATGGATATGATAAGATAAAAAGGGAGATTAATGTATCTACGTTTTAAAAGAAACTACTTGTTTTATATAGTATAATAAGAAAATGTTTTGTCTGAATCTGTCAAATGTTAATGGACTAGACATTGTTAGTATAATTCTTGACTATATATTGTATATACTTATTGGATATAGTTTTTCTTGTATTAGTTATGAGCTTATTTTAATTTTAGACAAAAATGGGGAAATGTGGTGATATTGTGTTCCCCAATGTATGGTGCACCCTAATAAACTTATTTGGACTCAGAGGACAGAACAGCCACTAGATATATAGGCCAGAAAATGGTGGCACACACACCTTTAATCCTAGCATTCCAAAGACAGAGATCCATCTAGATCCCTGTGTGTTCAAAGCTACACTGTAAACAGCCAGGCATGGTGAGACACACCTTTAATCTTAGGAAGTGATGGCAGGAAGCAGCAAAGTATATAAGGCATGAGGACCAGGAACTAAGACACAGTCTGATATTATATGTTATGATTTTCAAATGACATCAATTCTGTGTGATCAATAACATTGTTAAATATTTTTTCCATAAGTCAGCAAAAAGTAAAACAAACGTAAATGAGTCATGCAGAGCCTAAGGAACAGTTCTACAGAGGCCAGCAATGGTTCATTTTATTTATCCACCTATCAGGCCCAGGAGATATCTCCTATGGAAGTTAGAACCCTTCCCTGGAAGTATATAAGATCTGACATGGAGAAGTTCAGTTAGTTCCTATAATCTGTTACTCTCCTTGGAACACTACAATATCAGAAATGACCCTGTTCAAAGGTCCTGTAAATCAACCAAAAGACTGTTTATCTCATAAGAGAATAAATTTCTCTTTGGAAAACTATGGCCTATCAATCTTATCTCAGAGAGAGGCAGTTCCAAGGATCTTCATGCTAAGAATCAGCCCCATTCAGTGTAGAGTGCCATGTCTTAGAAAGGGGGCGGGACTGGGTGGATGGGATGTCATCAGAATAGGCCCCAGTGGAGACTCTGTATTACTCTCCACCTTTGGAAATCATATTCATGGTTCTTTTACTACTTTGAAAATGTTTAAAAGTAGAGACTTGATGTACAGGAGTGCTACATCCAACACAGTTGACACCAGACTAGCAATAAATATAAACAGAAAAGTTTAAAATTTTGAAGTTATTTACAGAAAAATAACAGTATATAGATTTTATTTATAATTTTTTTCAATACTCAGTTTCACACATGGGTAAATATGCATAAATCGACCCTAAGCTACACCTTTGGTAAGTATTTCTTTAATTTCATATCTGAAATCTACATTCATAAAACTGTGCCAATACTTCTAAATTATTGACATTGTATCATTCTGGTTTCTGTGGAGCAAATAAGGCACAGTAGTGTCTGTAGTCAAGAGCATAATAAAAAATTTCTTTGAATTATAACTCAAATATGTAATAAATAATCAGTAATTATATTATTTTTACCTCTAAGTTTTGTCTCTTTCCTTTGCTCCAAGCAATCAGATGTCTAATACTTCTACCACAAAACTCACTTTACTACAGCAGGAAATGCGAACAAGGCCTCCTTTCATGAAATTCAGCCAAGCTATGTTTCTGTAGCAGTGGCTGAAAAGCCCAGCCGTGGATTCTAATGACTTTCAACTCAGTGATAACAATAAGTGATGACCACTAACCAAGGAGTTGAGTGTGAAAGAAGATTTCATTATTACTTTTAAATTTTTTAATCAGAAAATTTTTTTGAGAATTTCTTAAACTGAGTAGTATACCAAACAATAACCCCACTTACATTCTTTCCATATGCAACTCTCACTCTCTAAAATACATGACTTTTTCATTTTAGTTAACTTTTACCACTCTCTCTTCTCTCTGTGTGTCTCTCTGTGTGTCTGTCTCTCTGTGTGTAGGTGTGTGTAACATATTGAGCTCCGTTATAGTTATGTATGTGTACATATGTACAGCAATCCACTTGGGATTGAATAACCTATCTGTGTGCTTGTCCTTGAAGAAAACTGATTCTCCCTCTCTCAGCAGCCATTGATTATCTGTAGCTCTTCATTTAGTGGTGGGGACCTGAGAGGTTTCCTCCTATCCTATGAACATCTAGTTTAGGCATCAATACTTTCAAGATTTCATGGGTACAGCATCCTTGTCCTGTCCAGAAGATACCATCACGTAATAGCATTCTGGTATTCTAGATCTTACAATATTTCTGTCTCCTCTTCAAAATTTTCCCTTAGCCCTTATTGCAGGGTTTGCATTAAAGATGCTTCAACTGTAGTTGGGCATCCCAGGGTCACTTGTTGTCTATATGTTTTCCTCATGTGGATCTCAGATATATTCTCTATCTGCAATTAAAACACAAGAGCTTTATTAGTGAGGGAGTTAAAACTTTATCTTAAGATGTAAGA
This sequence comes from Onychomys torridus, assembly GCF_903995425.1. Lineage (NCBI taxonomy): Eukaryota > Metazoa > Chordata > Mammalia > Rodentia > Cricetidae > Onychomys > Onychomys torridus. The sequence goes on along the minus strand of NW_023411608.1, from coordinate 4,393 downwards.
TAAGTTTTCAGAACATAGATATTATATCTGAGTCTTTCTGTCAGGACATAATTTTAGGTCATAAGGCTTTGTATCTGGGTTGCTGTTTACCTTTTTACTTTGGTACCATGTAGGCAGAATACCCTTTTTTGGCATAACTATAATATCTGATTGTGTTATAATACTTCTCTATGAGTTTACACCTGTTATTGACACTGCTGGGGGGGCACTAAGAACCTGATACTAGATAGCCTTGGGACCTAGGAGAAAATCAAATCCTACTGTTCTGCTAAGGAAGGTATGGGGAAGAAAGATTTTGAAAAAGGCAGAACTTAGAGACCAGAACCTTGAGGAATAGAAGGCCTATGTGCTGAGTAAGAACAACATCTACCCAGTAGCTCAGAGAAGCAAGAACATGATAAACACTGCCTAAGATGTGGAAAAGAGCAAAGACAACATGATGGCATGTGGAGGAAGTTCACAGGTAGAGAGTGTACTGTGGGAGAGGAAGGAACTGGATAACTTGGTGGTGCAGCACAGGCATTTCTCTCAAGGTCCAGGCGGATCTAGGCTGTAAGAAAGAGCAGACCTGGCCAGTGGTGAGTGAGTTGGAGGCCAGCCTTGGCTACCAAGTGAGTACTATGAAAGGCTGCAAAGCTACAAAAAGAAACGCTGTCTTGAAAAACCAAAAGAAAAAACGCAAAAGAAAAAGAAATAGAACCCATGTTCTACAGTACTTCAATGACCAAGAGTCTGAGACTAGATTGTACAAGAATTCAGATGAAAATAATTCTACAATTCTTTAAAGAGATGATTGTAATAAAATCACACACAATCACATTCTGCAACACTCAAAGATCAGTTCCTTGCTCAGCCATTATGAGAGAAGCTTCCTCCTGCAGCAGATGGGCGCATATACAAAGACCCACATTCCGACAATATTCTGAGAGTGAGAGACTTTAGACACTCAGGACTATTTGAAATATGTTCTGCAAATCCCCTTAGTGCTCATGGAACTCTGAAGAAGAGGAGAAAATAGTGTAGTAGCAAGAGGTGATAGGAAATAAGACCCCCTAAGAAATAGGATAGTTGCACATATGAATTCAAAGAGACTGAGGTTGCAATTGCAGAGCCTTCGTGGTTCTGCTCCAGATGGGGCCTAGAGATGAAAGGAAAATTGGAACCACATGCCCATCCCTAACCCAGAAGCTATCTCCAATTGATAACCACTTGCAAATGAAACATTAGTTTTCTCTAAAGGTGTCTCATTGAGGAAACCAACCACTTTTTTTCTTTTTTTTTCTTTACGTTTATTTTTATTTTTTATTTTTTCTGTTTTTTTTAAATTATTATTATTATTATATTTGTGTTTTAATTTTACACATCAGCCATGGGTTTCCCTGTCCCCCTCCCTTCTACCCCCCCCCCATATTTCCCCAAGCCCCTCCCCTCCATTCCTATCTCCTCCAGGGCCAAGACTCACCTGGGGATTCATTTAAACCTGGTGGATTCAGTACAGGCTGGTCCATTCCCTTCCTTCCAGGCTGAGCAAAGTGTCCCTGTGTAAGCCCAAGGTTCCAAACAGCCAGCTCATGCACTAAGGACAGGTCCTGGTCCCACAACCTGGATGACTCCCAAACAGTTCAAGCTATTCAATTGTCTCATTATCCAGAGGGCCTGTACCAGCTGCTTGCTCCACAGCATTTGGTTCATAATTCATATGCTTCCATTTGTTTGTCTGTTTGTTCCTGTGCTTTTTCCAATCTTGGTCTCAACAATTCACACTCTTACAATCCCTCCTCTTTCTTAACAATTGGACTCCTGGAGCTCTACATGGGGCCTGGATGAGGATCTCTGAATCCACTTCCATCAGTTATTGGATGAGAGTTCCTGCATGAAAGTTAGTGTGTTTGGCCATCTGATCACCAGACTAGGTCAGATCAGGATTTCTCTCGCCCATTGCCAGCAGTCTACATTTATCATGGTCTGTTATTCCTTGTTCACCTTTTCTGTTCTTGATCCAGCTTTATTTTATTAAGGAATCTTTTCATTCATTTTATACACCAATCAAGCATCCCCTCTTTCTTCCTCCTGCTTCCCCCCAGCCTCCCTAACCCAGTCCACCCCATTCTCCTATCCACAAGAAGGCAAGGCCTCCCATGGGGATGCACATTCTGTAGAAGCAAGTCCAACCCCTTCCTCCTGCCTCAAGCCTGCAAAAAGTATTGGTATTTTTAGGTAGTGGGCTTCATACCACCCCCCCATCATGCACTAGAGATCAGATGGATTTTGATCCTATCCCCATGGGGCCTCCCAAGCAGATCAAGCTACACAACTGTCTCAGAATGCAAAGGGTCTAGAACAGGGAGTGAGTGAGAAAGCAATGAAACAGATACCATGATAGAGATAGATATCATGGGGATAGATAGAAACCCAGTGCTAGGGAAGTTACCAGGAATCCTCAAGGATGACCCCAGCCTGGACTACTAGCAATAGTGGAGAGGGTGCCTAAACTGAGCTAGCATTCCCCAGAGATCAGAGAGATGAATACAATAACTGTCATCACAGAGCTTGTCTCCAATGACTGATGGAAGCAGATGCAGAGATCCACAGCCAATCACCAGCCAGAGCTCCAGGAGTTCAGTCAAAGAAAGAAGAGGGATTCTACTACAAGCAAGTGCTTCAGGATCAAGATGGGGAAACCTGCAGAGATGACCAAACCAAACTAGAGGGAATTCATGAAAATTGGATTAATGCCTGTGGAGCCAACATGGGACTGGAAATCAACCACTCTTAAGCATAGGCTGCAGGTCCAAAAGTAGATAGTCATAGAAATCAAATTAAAATGCATTTTTGGAGATTCTTTTTCTTATAACATCACATGGTTTTTATCATTTTATTTATTTGTTTATTTAATTGTCTCTTTTTTCTTACAGTTCTGTTGCATACATAATATGGCTAATAATTTTGTGTTTTTATTGGATTCCAGAGTGAGTACATCAGGAGGTCTCAGCATCTGCACCTCTCTTCTGTCTTTTCTTGGGCTCTTATCCTCCTGATTGTTTATTTTCACCTGATGTGATGTGTCAGTTTTTGATTGACTTCATTTTATTTTATTATTATTCATAAGAAGCCTGTTTGCATTCTAAAAATAGGCAAGGGATTGATTTATCTACAGGGAAGGGGAGGAGGGAAGGATTTGAGAGATGAAGAGAGAGGAGAAACTATAATCATGAGATATTGTATGAGAAAAAATCTATATTCCATGAAAAAAAGACTTGACCATAGGTAAAACATACTAGGCCATGAGGAAAGAGGGAAGGATTCATATTGTGCCCAAACACTGACACATGTTACAAACACCAAGAGGAGCCTCAGTCTGTACAGAGAACTGAGGCAGAAGAATATCCTATTATTTTAATCCTTAGTCTCTCACGTTGGGCTATCACACACCTGCTCCCATGTTACTGTCAATGACTTACCTTGGTGAGCTGTGAGATAGGACAGGATAAAGAATGAATGGGGTCACTAAGTAAATTTCATGGTGTGCAGAGTTCCCAGCTGCTTCTCTCAGCATCCCACAGCCTGGATGGTGCAAGAAGTAGATGTGGACCCTGGGTGACAACAATATGACAGTGTGCCAAATTTCCAGGAAAGATGCAAACCCTTCTCATGTGTGGGAAAAGGAAAAAAAGCAGGAGGTGGGCTTAATAAACAGAAAGCAGGAGTTCATGAACCAAGTGTGAAAGGAAGGTTGACCTGAACTAAGACTGCGAAAGTGTAGGAGGAAAAGAACAAAAGCAAAGAGGTTTGCTGGAAGTGGACTTTGGTCATTACAAGATGAGTTTCCTATGATCCCTGTAGTCCCCATGCTCTCTTATTCCATATTCACTCTACAGAAAATCAGATACAGTGATGGCCACAGTGTAACAGACAAATGGAGTAATATCGACCTTCCCTATTTATAAAGACAAGGCTGACTCCCCACATGCAAATGCATTTGCTAACTCTAAGTTAAATCCCCTCCTGGACTGTGGGAGCTCACATTTCTCTCATAGGAGGCTGACATCTGAGGACAAGGAGGAGTAGCCTAGAAGATGACACTGTTGGGGCTACTGTATCTGGTGACTGCCTTTCCTGTTGAGTGTTACCATTTCATCTGTGTGTCCATGAGGGCTTGTGACAACCTGTGATTGACATAATTGTCTCTTCTTTTCTGAAGGTATACTGTACCAGGTACAGCTTCAGGAGTAAGGACCTGGCCTAGTGAAGCCCTCTCACACATTGACCCTGACCTGCTCTGTCACTGGTTACTCCATCACCAGTGGTTACTACTGGAACTGGATCAGACAGTCTCCAGGGAAGAAGCTGGAGTGGATGGGGTACATAGCTTCTGGTGGTAGCACCTACTAAC
>NW_023411607.1:0-21868 GCF_903995425.1 Onychomys torridus | reverse complement strand
TATATATAGATTTAATTTAAATTAAAATTATTATATTATTTTTAGTATTATCATAAATTTAAATTATTTTTTTATTATTTATATTTATATAAATTAAATAAAATCAAAAATAATTATATTTTTAATAATTATATTATTATATTTTTTTATAATTTATCATTATAAATTTATTATATTAAATTTTATATATTTTAATTATTTAATAAAATATAATATTTATATATATAGAATTTATTTTAAAAATAGTTATTTTTATTATAATATAAAATTAATATATTTTTTATTATTAATTTATCATTTTTAAATATTTTATAATAATTTAATAAAATATTATTTAATAATTAATATATATTATTATTTTTATAAATTTATTTCAAATTAATAAAAATATTTAATTTTTTTTCTCATTAATAAAATTTTATTAATATTAATTCTATTATTTTTATAATAAAATTTTTTTTTCTATATTTTAATTAATTAAATTATTTTTTTATTTTATAAATTTTTTTTATAATAATTTCTGGATAAAAATATTATCATTATATAAAGTTAATTATAATGTGATATTTATTTTATATGGTTAAATAAATAATAATTATTTTTAATTATATTATAATTTTTTTTATTTTATATATTTATTGTATTTTTAAGATAAAATTTAAAAAATTAATTTTTATTCTATATTCTATTATTTATGATAATTAAAATTTTTTATATATTAATATATAAATATTTAAATAAATATGTAATATTTTATAAATTTTATTATTTATATTTAATTTATCATATATTCGATATTTATTATCAATTAATTATTATTTAATAAATTTTTTAAATAATATATATAAAATTTAATTTAATTAAAATAAGCAATTTTTTAATATTTTTTTATTTATTTATTTTTAATTATTATAAATTATATTTTATATTTTAAATTATAAGTAATTTAATTTTAATTTTTAAATTTTTTATTTTATGATAATTTAAAAATTTTTTATATATATTTTAAATATATAAAATTTTTTTTTAAATATTTTTATAATATTTTATTTAATAATATTATTTTTATTTATTCTTTATTTATTTTTTTATATATTAAGTTTATTTTTTTTTTTTATTAAAATTTTTTTTTATTAAATTATATTTTGTATGTTAATAATTTTGCTTTAAATATTTTTTTATATTTTTTTATTTTATTTTTTATTTTTTATATTTTAATTTATTATTTATTAAATAATTTTAATATAGATTATAATTAAAATAATTTTTTAATAGATTTGTTTTATATAGGTATGATAATATATAAATTGTTAATAAATTAAAAATTTTTTTTTTAATTAATTCTAATATAAATTTTTATTAAATTAAGTTTAAAAGGTATATATTTTATATTTTTTAATATAATATATTTATTATTATTTTTTTTATAAATTATTTTTTTAATTATAATATTTTATATAATTATATTTTTTTTTTTTTATTTTTTTTTAAAATATTTATATATATTTTATTTTAATTTTAAATTTTTAAATTTTTTTAAATTTTTGATTAAATTTTTTAATATATAGTTTTAAATTTTTTTTTTAAATATTTTATTTTGTTTAATAATTATTAATTAAACTTAAAAATTAATATTTGAAATTTATTATATTATTTTTATTAGTTTTTAAAATATAAAATTATGTTAAATAAATTTTAGTTATATTTTTAGTAAAAAAAATTTTAATAAATATTTAATTATATTATTTTTAATTTAAATTATTAATGTTTTTTAGTAAAATTATTTTATAATTTATTTCTTAATTAGATTATTTATATATATTATTATATTTTTTTATTAAATTAATATTTTTATATTTATTATTTATTTGTTAAATTTTATTATAAATGTTATATTTAATTTATTTTATTATATTTAAATATAAAATATATCTAAAAAATAATTATATAAATTAAACTAATTTAATTATATATGTTTAATCTAATTTTTATTATTAATTTTTCTATTTTTATATCTTAATTTTTTGCTCATAAATGGAAAAATTATAATATATAATTTCGTTTAATATTATTATTTTAATATTTATTTTTTTTATTTTTTTATTATTAATTTTTATTATATATTATTAATTATTAAATTTTCGTTTTTTTTTATTTATTATATATAAAATATTTTAAAATTTCATTTTTAATTATAAATTTAAATATAAATTTATATTAAAAAAATTTATATCATTTATATTATTTAAATTTATTTTTAGTTAATAAAATAATAATATAATGGATATTTATGATTTTAAAAATTATTTTATATTTTTATAATTTAAAATTATATAATCTGTAATTAATTATTTTATTTAGTAATAATAATAAATGTTATTATATTTTTAATAGTTTTTTTTATTTTTATTTTGAATATATATTATATTTTATATTTTTATTTTTGTTATTGTAGATGTTTTATCTATTTTAAATATATTTTTTACTATATTTAATTTTTATTTATTATATTTTTTTTTATTTTTCTTTAATTAGTTTTATACATTTATATTTATTATTTTTATTTTTATTTATTAATACTTATTTATATTTTATTTATAATTTTTAATATAGTAATTTATTATTATAATATTATTTTAATTTATTTTTAAATTATATTATAATTTTAGTAATATAATAATAATAAATATTAAAAAAAATTTTTTAATTTTTATTTAGTTATTATTTTAATTTTTTAATTAATATTTAATATAATTATTAATTAAAGTTAATTTAAAATTTGTATAAAGATAAAAATTTTTGATTATTTTTTTTAAAAAATAATAATTTTTTTTAATTATAATTAATTATAAAAAATATTAAATATATAAAAATAGATATTATTATTAATATTAATATAAAAAATATATTTATTATCTAAATAAATTTTAATTTTATATTTATTTTATAATTTATATTATTTGTATTTAGTATAAATTATATTTTTATAATTTATATATTTTTTTATTAATATAATATTTTTTTATTTTAAAAATTGTTTATCAAATATTTTAAGATAATATTTTTAATTATCTTTTTATAGATAAAAATTTTATTTTATTTTTTACAAAAAAATTTAAAATTATTTTTTAAATGTAGTTATTATTTTTTTAATATTAAATTTCTTTTTATAAATTTTTATTTTAATTTTAATATAAAAAATTTTATTTTATAATAAAATATATATATATATAATAATATAATATATTATAATTATTTTTTATAAATATATTTTATTATTAAATAAAAATTTATTAAATTTATTTAAATAATAATAAGATTTATTTTATTATTACTTTTTATAAATTTTTATTTATTTATATATTATTTATTTTATAATTATTTTAAGGTTAAATTTTATTATTTATAAATATTAATAATTTAATTTTATTATTAAGCATATTATAATATAATATCTAATATTAATTATTGTATATAATAAAATTATTATTTTATATTACGTTCAATTTTTTAATGAATAATTTTATTTATTTAAATTATTTATTTATGTTTATTAATAAAATTTTTAATAATTTAAAATATATCTTCTCTTTTTGAATGATATATTATTATTAATATAAATTAATATTTATTTTATAATTATAATATATAATAAATATTAAATTTCTATTAAATAATATAATAAAATTTATTAATATTTATTGATTATAAAATAAAACTTATTTTAAAATGAAAATATTTATTTTATTAATAAAAAATATTAAAATATATAAGTATATAGTTTTAAAATTATTAATTTTTAATAATTAATTTTGAGCGATTATATTTATAATAAAATTAATTTTTAAATGAAATTAATTAATTTTTTTTATAATAATCATTAATAAAAAATTATTTATAGTATTTTAATTTAAAATTAATAATATTTAAAATTTAATTAAAAATTATAATTAATATTATATTTAAATATATATTATTTAATTTTAAAAAAAATAAAATTAAATATTTTTTTTGAAATAATTTTTTTATAATAATATTTTATTAAATTTTATAATAAATTAAAATATTTATATACTTAATTAAAATTTGTATATAATTTAAATTAATAGTTTTTCTATTGTATTATTTAAGTTACTTTATTTTATTTATGTAATTTTAAAATATTTAATAATAAATATTTTATTATATTTAGCTTAATTTATTTAAATTTTTAATTAGCAATTTTTGTAATTTTATATATTTATTATTTTATAATAATATTTAATATAAATAATTTATATTATAATATAATTATTTTATTTAATTATAATTTTTAAAAATAAATAATTTTAAATAAAAAATATTTTATTAAAATTTTATTATAATTTTAATTTATATATTATTTTAATAAAAATATAAAAAATAAAATAGATAATATTATTATTATTATTTTTATTATCAAGTTTTTAAAATTAAAATTTATGTATATATATTTAGCCTATATTAAATTATATATTTCTATCATATTAAGTAATTTTTTTTTGTTTTTTTCATATTAATTAATATTTATAAATTTATTATATTATTAATTAATTATTTTAAATATATATATTTATTAATAAAATATATAATGTTTTATTTAAAAAAATAAATATTTTAATTTAGCAAGTATAATAAATATAATTCAATATATAATTATTTTATTAAAATTATTTCATTAATTTAATATTAAAAAAAGATTTAATAATAAATTTTTTTAAATTTTATAAAAAATTTTATTTATTTAATAATTTTTTATAATTATTTTTTAAATTATTTAAATTTTTACGATAAATTTATATATTTTGTATAAATTTTAAAAATTTTATTTTATTTTATTGTTTGTATTACTTTTATTTAATGATTTTTAATTTTAAAATATCATATATATAAATTATTTATAAATTTAAATATATCTAAAATAATTATATTTTTTTTATATATTTTTTTAAGCTATTAAAATATTTAAATCTTTGTTTTTCTAAAATTATAAAAAATTTAATTATAAATAAAATTATATTATGTTTTATCTGTTTTTAAATTAATTTTTAATTTTTATTTATAATTTTTATGTTATATCTTGTAATATAATAAAATTTTTTTATATAAAAATATCAAATTTACGCTTTTACATCAACGGAATGTCTCTGGTTCCTCTCTCGGTACTCGGTTAATTTTTATTCATCTTTTATAGTAATTTCTTTATTTCTTAAATATAAAAATATTTAATTAATTCAATAATATTAGTTATGATACATAAGTATTCTTATATCAAAATCTCAATTTTTAGACCTGAATTTCGTGTAGCCCATTGATATGAAGAATATACTGAGTCCGATCAGCCCACAGATTAATAATCCCATGTATTAGCCAGGCAAGAACACGCATAAAGCGTGGTTCAATAACCTTAAATAAAAAAATTAATATTAAAACTATTCTTAAAAATATATTTATATATTTATTAAATCTATTAAATATACATTATATTTATATAAAAATTAAAAAATTTTTAAAAAATTATTTTTGTTTTTTATGATCAACAATATTTTAATAAGTATAAAGAAATTTTAAATTAAATAATTATTATAATTTTATAATATTTATTAATTATAAATAAATTATAAATTAATTTATTAAAAATAAAAATAAATATTTAATATTATATTTTAATAATTAATTTATATTTTATTTATTTTTAATAATATTTTGTTAAAATATAGTATTATTTTTATAATTAATAAATATAATTAATATATATTTTTAAATTAATTTAAATTTATAAATAAAAAATATTTTAATAGAAAATTATATTTTTAAATTTTTTTTTCTTTTTAATATATATTATAAATTTTTTTATTATTATATTTATTTATAGTAAATATTTTATATATATTATTTATATTTATTATTAATTTAAAATATAAATTAGGATTTATAAATTTTTATATATTATTCTTTTAATATATAATTTATATATATATATTAAAATTATATGATATTATTTAATATTTATTTATTTTTATTTTTTATTATTTATTTTTTTGTTTTAATTATATTTTTAATATTTTTTATTTTAACTTAAATAACTATTCAGAAATTTATTAAATTTTTTTAGTTTATATATTTTATTTTCTTTTTATAGGTTAAATTAATTTAATATTTAATTAAATTAATTTTTTTTTAATTTTAGTAAATATGGTTATTATTTAAGGATTTTATATTTTATTATCATATGTATATTATTTTATAATATTTATATAAAATTTTTATTTTTATTAATTACTAATATTTAATATTTAATTATTTAATTATAAATTATATAATAATATTAATTTTATAATTAAATATTTATTTATATTATAATTTTAAATAGGATTATATAATAAATAATTTTTTAATAAAATTAATGTATTAAATTAAACTTTAGCTTATTTTAAATTTATTATTTAATGTTTTATATTATTTTAAATATTTTATGATAATTATTCAAAATTTTTTTTTATTTTATTTTATAATATAATTATTAATATAATTTTAAAAAACAAAAATAAATTAAATAATATTATTATAATTTTTAATAATTAGATATTATTAATTAAAACTATTAAATTAATTAATTTATTAATATAAATTTATAATAATATATTATTATTAATTTTTTAATTTTTAATATAAAACTATGAAATTTGTTTTTTTTTATATTTAGAAAAAAAATAGATATATTATTTATATTTTAAAAATTTTATTTTATAAATTTTAATTATTATTAAATTTATTTTTATTTATTTATTATTAATTAATAATTTTTTATATTATGAATAATTTTTTATTTTAATTAATAATAATATTTTATATATTTTATTTTAATTTTTTTATTAATTAAAAATTTATTAAAAATTTATTAAACTATTTTTTTTTTATTATGTTTATAATATTTATTTATATTATTTAGTAGCTAATTATTATTAATTGTTATAATATAAGTTATAAATTTAAAATATAATTAAAATTAAAAATTTTTATAAAATAATTTATTATAATTAAATAATTTTTATTAAATTATTTTTTTAAATTATTTAGTTTTTTAATATTATATTATTTTTTTTTTAAATTTATTTAATAAATTTTTAATTTATATATTAATTTATTTAATAATTATATAATTAAAATATCTAGCAATAAAATCCACTGTGTCAAAACAGTTACATCCAAATGGAGTAGTGCTGACCTGGCTGTAATCATTCGATCTAGATGCTGTTGACACAGAGGGAGAAGAGAAGTGTAAGACCACGAAATCTGGGTAGACTATCCTCAGCCACTTCAACCTGCAATGTGATGAGTGGGAATACTGAAGCACCAGGATTCAGGCTAATCTTGCTGGCTTTGCTCATGAGACCTCTTCTGTGTATTAATAGAGAGTCTTTGTCTTCGTGTGTTTTCTTTCAGCTTGTTGGGTGACTTTAGGAAAGTTTACCTCTCTCTTTAACTTTGCCCACATGCACAAGGGGGAATTTAGGCATTGTTGCTCGGCGTGGGAAGTACCTAGTACTGGGCAGAGCAATGGACCACATATGTTTCTGTTCCTCAGACCCTGAAATCAGAAGTTTACCCCTATCTTACATATGGGATATTAAAGGTGTTATCTCCAAGGGCAGGTGATTCCAAAGATATCGGCAGTATGTAGTACCTTCAGAATGCTGGAGACAGCCTGCAGTGGTAGGGCGAGCTATGTTTCTGTCTTTCAGCACATTTCTTTAGGCTGCATGTGTTTGCTCAGGTACACTGGGGGGCTGCATTCCCTCTTAATTGCTTCCTTGTTCCCAGGATAAGTCGTTGGCCCACAGGAACATATCCAGCACTAGACAGGACAATACCCAGAGGACCTCAGGAATCCCAACTCAGTAATAGGAGGTCCTAGTGTCAGAGAATGATTCACACAGGCAGGAAGACCAGGAAGTGTGCACAGGACAGGGCCTTGGAGTTACATTAGAAAGTAGGACATGACAGAAATAAAACCAGAAGGAACAACGGTAGACCAAGGAACACTGTTTGGTGACAACTTCAAATGGAAGATGAGGTCAGAGAAGGGCAGTGTTGGGCTCTGGAAAATCAGAAGTATGGTGGGCAGCTGTGGGCAGTGTCTGAGCAGAGAAGAGGCAGAGTCAGGTTGGCGTTTTGGAAAGATCACTCTGATTGCACTTGTGAGAGCATGATGTTTATGGTCTGTAAAACCATCAATCCTCAGGTCAGACTTTTGCCTATGGAGTAAATTCTCCAATGAAGGATATGAAGGCACTTCCCAGCTTTTTGTTAAGACATAGTTCTGCATTTAGTATCACAACCAAATCAACACACACTAAGTCAATATATCCAATTTCTACTAGTAAGAATTCGTCATTCTCGATGGGTGTCACTGAAGAGGCTGAGCTTCTTACCACCCCACCAGGGGACTATCTGAGAACTTCTTATGCCAGCCTAAGCTTGCATCCAAGAAGAACAGGGCCTCTCAGAGAGCACCAAGGGAGTTTATGTGGTCAACTATCTACACACCACAACCATTTTTACTGGTCTTTGAGCCCCACAAATGCGCATTTAGGGTCCTGAAGATTTTACAGGTATTGTGTGTTCCCGAAATAAACTTATGTGGGGTCACAGAACAGGACCCCCACAATATTAAACATGATGATAGGCAGTGGTAGCACATGCCTTTACTCCTAGAAATCCAGCCTTTACTCCCAGGGAGTGACGGCAGAAAGAGAAAGATATAGAAGGCGTGAAGACCAGAAACTAGAAGCATTTGGCTGGTTAAGTATTTAGGCTTTGTTCAACAGTTTAGCTAAGAACCATTGGGATGAGGACACAGAAGCTTGCAGTCTGAGGAAACAAGACCAGCTGAGGAAATGGCGAGGTGAGGAAACTGTGGCTTGTTCTGCTTCTCTGATCTTCCAGCATTCACCCCAATAACTGGCCTCAGGCTTGATTTCATTAATAAGAACTTTTAAGATCCTGCTACATACAAGGGCCCAGGTTTTATTCTTACACTGGACCCAGGATGGCCAGGCTGAATTACATGAGAAATCCGACGGCTTTCCTGCAGCTGGCCACACTTACATAGTGATGGCCAGTCTCTCATGCTCACAGCATACCCTCATCCTGCTGCACAGTACTTCTGACTTCTCAGTGGCCTCTCTTCTGGGCCCTGCTGGCTACCCCCTGCTCCATCCTCTTTCTTGGGGCTCATAATTTTTTTTTTTGTTTGTTTTGTTTTTTGAGACAGGGTTTCCCGGTGTAGTTTTGGTGCCTGTCCTGGATCTCGCTTACACCAGGCTGGACTTGAACTCACAGGGATCTGCCTGGCTCTGCCTCCTGAGTTCTGGGATTAAAGGCATGTGCCACCACTGCCTGGTGAGGCTCAAAATTGGTATATCTTTCTCCTCAACTGTGACTCCTTTCGGTGGTGATATTATATTACCCAAAATATTGTGCAGCCTTATAAACTTACCTGGGGTCAGAGAACAGAACAACCACTAGATACAGAGGCTAGAAAATGGTGGCACTCACGCATTTAATCCTAGAATTCCAGAGGCTGAAATCCATCTGGATCTCTGTGAGTTCATGGCCACATTGGAAACAACCAGGCATGATGATTCATGATTTTAACCCCAGGAAATGATGGCAGAAAACAGCAAGGTATATAAGGCATGAGGACCAGGTATTAGAGCCTGGTTAAGCTATCAGGCTTTCAAGAAGCAGTTCAGCTGAGATCCATTTGGATGAGGACTCAGAGGCTTCCAATCTGAGGAAACAGAATCAGCTGAGGAATTGGTGAGGTGAGGTGGTTGTGGCTTGTTCTGTTTCTCTGATCTTCCAGCATTCACCCCAATACCTGGCTCCAGGTTTGATCTTATTAATAAGAACTCTTAAGATTTCTGGTACATCTTTCCACTGGAAAATTGCAAAACCTCATCCCCAACTTAACACATATCCTGGTTTCCATTCTGAGGTCAGCATATCTTTAAAGTATAAAGGCTGATTTAATTCTGTAGTTCTTTCTATTATCCAATGTTGCTCTGCAGCTGTTGTTCCTTTCTCGTTAGCATTAGGAAAATTCAAAGTTAATAGAACATTATGTAATCTATTTCTGGGGGTCTTGTTACCCCTTTATGTTCATTTAGCATATCCTTTAGAGTTTGATTTGATCTTTTTACTACTGTTTGGTTTGTAGGATTATGTGGTATACCTGTAGTATGCTTTATATTGTCATAAGCAAAAAAAAATTCATTTCATCAGCAGGGGCATTGTCAGTTTTAATTTGTGCAAGTATAACCCTGATGGCCATTACTTCTAGCAAATTCATGATTACAGAATCAGATTTTTCAGAACTTGGAGCAGTTGCCCATTGAAATCCTGAATATGTACCAATGGTGTGATTTACATATTTCAATTACCCAATTCTGCAAAGAGAAACACATTGATCTGCCAGATTTTATTACCCTGAATAGCTTTTGGGTTACATCCTGCTGGTAATAGAGTCTAATTGTAAAATCATCAAGTAGAACATTTCCTTACAATTTTCTTGGCTTGTTGCCAGGTAATGCAAAAATCCTTTTTTAGACCTTTACTATTGACATGATGTTTTTAATGAAATTCTGAGGCCTCCCAGCACATTTCCTATCAATAATTTATCAATCTCATCATTGTGCTAGAGAGCCTGCTAGACACATATGGATGGTGATCAGATGTGACTTTTATATAAGGGATGCTTTGTATTCCTGATAATATCTTGTAACTCAATAAATAGTTAAGTTAATTTTGACTCATCAGGGATAAATTCTGCAGTGCCAATATATAACCACACTTTCAGATTACTGAGAGTCAGTAACTATGTTGAGAGTTTCCAAAAAATCCATTAATACCAAGAGAATAACATAGAATTCCTATATTTGAACCGATTTATAAGAACTTTGAACCACTTAATTAAATTTTCTAAATAGGGACCCGACTTCCTTGTTTTTTGCATCTGTATAAAATGTACAGGGTTGAGATATGGTTGTTTCCTACACAATGTGAGGCAGAATCCAATCAGCTCTCTTTATAAGACGAATTCTCACTTTTGGGATATTTACTGTTAATCTCTCAAAAAATTACTGCAAATTCTTTGCCAACTTTCACTTTCTGTCCATAATTTGTCACTGTCATGCTTAGTTAATGGTATCACAATTTCTGCTGCGTCTATTCCTGCTAATTGACAAAGTTTCCATTTTCCTTTTGAAATCAAGCCAGAGATCTTCTCCACATAATATTTTAATATTTTACTCTGTTTATTTGGTAGAAATACCCATTCCAACATGATGTCTTCTATCTGCATTGAAATTCCTGTAGGAGAAAGCTTCGAGGGTAAGATAACCAAAATGCAATCAAGCTTCGGATCCATACAATCCACCTCTCCTTCCTATACTTTCTTTTCCACCAAGGCCAGTTCTCACTCAGCTTGAGCTGATAATTCTCTTGGACTATTTAAGTCCTTGCCTCCTTCTAAGATTTTGAATAAATTTCTCAGTTCATCATTTTTTAGCCAACAACAGTTCACAGATGGGAAATGCCTTTGAATAACTTTGAAATTCATTATGAGCCCATAATCGATCTCACCTGATTTGCAAGTTTTGGGGTCTAATTTTGTGGACCTATTTTATATCTAAATAATTAAAAGAATCTCCTCTTCGTATCTTTTCAGGAGCAATTTGTAATCCAAAAAAGGCAAAGTTTTCTTTACTTCTGGGATTCTGTCAGGAAGAAGGGGACTGGTCCTCCCTACTTCTGACATTGGCTAACTTAGGCCCCTATTATTTTTCTGAAAAGGTGTCATATGCAATAAGGCATCCGCCAAATATTTTTTAAACACTAACAGAATATTTATGTATTTACCTTCAATCCAACAGAAGTAAGGGACCATATCAATATCCTCAGTGATTAGAAATGAGGCAAGTATTACATGTGAAATATAACAGAGATTATAAAACTATTATAATCTGAGGTAGTTATTTCTCAAGCATATCATTTTTCTTTTGAGAGGAGGGGAAGTCTTTTGTTTGGTTTTCAACACTGACATTAAGTAGAATTCTATTCAAAGCCAGCCCCAAGATCTTGATGTTGAGCTTGAAGAAGAATAGCGAGCTAGAATCAAACATATCAAAAGGCACGCTTGAACTAGCAGCCACTAATCTGATCTTCTCCACTTAGTTCTAAGCCCATTCTCTGAGCATCAGTGGTTAAGTGGAGCATGAGGTCCCCAGAAATTTTCTACATGTTCACACAAGGGCCCTGTGGTCAGTGTGTGTCTCCACTTTTCTCCCATACTCTATTCCCCAATTATCGTGCAATGCTACACAATTCACCCTTCAGTGTCATCTCTACAACCGAGGAGGAACAGGCAGCATGCACATGTACTCAGATGCAAGCTAAAACTCATTCTGGATGCATGCCCTAGAAACCAGATTTAACTTCACATGGCCTTTCACACTGCTGTTGACAATGTCTCCCTCAGTTCCTCATCTTTTGGTCCACACCCACCATTTGTGCAACAAAGCAAATACCACCTATGTCAGCAAGGGGTCAAAAAGCCCAGAGTAGTCAGTCAAGGAGGGAAAAGCCTATAGTGCCCATCTGCAGAGGAGCATGTGGATGTCAATCGTGAGGAACGTGGAGAAGTGTAGAGCATGCGCAGAAGAAGGCATTGACGTCATCCTTTCCTCAGGCCTTCTCTTGATGCCTGGTTGGTAGTAGAATCTGACCTCACAATAGGACTCCAGGGCGGTCATTCCTGGGGCCACACTTCTCTCTGTGGCTTTGGCCCACTACTAGTCATTGCCTGAAAGGTCCAGTGGAAATATATATATGTTGTAAGGGATGAGAATGATGAGGAGATAGCTGAGGTCTCCACCTTAGAGGCTGCCTTGGCATTGGTGGGTGGCAACCCTAGTGGAGGCGACGCAGGCTGTGAAATGGACCTAAATAACAAGGCCCACCAGCTCCCTGAGAGTCAAAACAACTTTGAGGAGAGCAGTAGGAACCCAAACTCCTCTTCCTTGGAGCCTCACCAGGAGGAGCCAGGGTCCTCAGCTGAGGCTGTGATTCGGATTCCAAGGCGCCGTTCATCAAGAAGGTGGCGGCGAACCTCATTCCAGTTAACACTGGGGCAGGTCCAGCAAATGGAACAGATGTTCAAAGAAACCCAGTACCCAGATGCACTTGCCAGGTATGTGTCTTGCACCAGGAGCTATCCCCAACCTCCCTGTTGTCTCAGGTTGAGGTGTCTTTTTGTTCATCCAGGCCCTGGTTCCCTATCATCCCTCCCTAAGCCACTGCTATCTTCTCCATGGGTGGTGGGTACAGGAGGGTGCCTTGTATAGGCGTTAAGGTCAGTACTAGCTTGTAGTGTTGACCTGAAACAAGTGTACATAGTCGACACCACTCGTTTGGTGTCGTATTTTAATTACTGTAAAATATAGAGACATGAATAGAGTGTGTCAAAATACTAACTAGTATGAAGTTCACCAGTGTTAAGCATTTACACTTTGTAGGGTTTATTCCTCACTGGTATTTTTGTCATCTTTTCAGGAACTGTGTACCTGTCCATCAACTCCTTTCCATTTCCCTTTCCTTTCCCCTGGTGCTATTTTTTATGTTAGTATAATTTGCTCAGTGTACACTTAGGAATTTATTTTCAATTTTTAATAGTGTGTTAAAATTTTTCATCTCTATGGCTTAGAAACGTTTGTTAAGTGTTGAAACCATTTCCAAAGGAAGACTAATTCTGAGAAGGAAAGTTAAATAGGGGGTGTGAGCGCGGACAACAATATTAAAAAAGCAAAGAAATGATTTATCACTTTGCAGTTCATGTAAAACCCTGCATGCTAAACATTCGTGGTTTTCTTTCCACAGGAAAGTTCTTGCACAAGCTTTGAATGTGACTGAAGTCAAAGTGAAGGTCAGTAAATACAAGCAAAGGCATAGAACAGTCAAATTACAGCCTTCCTCAGGTCTTGGGAAGCCTTGTCATAAAGGCATATTTTTTTCATTTAAGATTTTTTTCATTTTGCATACCAACCACATTTCCCCCTCCCTTCTCATCTCCTGCTCTCACTCCCACCGCTCCCAACCACTCCCACATCCACTCCTTATAGGTGCTAAGGCCTCCATTGTGAGTCAACAAAGCCTGGTACATTCAGTTAGGGCAGGACCAAGGCCCTCGCCCCTGCATCAAGGCTGACCAAGGCATCCTAACATAGGGAATGACTCTACAAAGCCAGTTCATGTCCCAGGGTTAGTCCTGGTCCCAATGTCAGGGACCCAACAAACAGACCAAGCCACACTGCATTCACCCACATTCACAGGCCTTACCTAGTTTGGTCCCATGCAGGCTCCCCAGCTGTCAGTCCAGAGTCCAGTCTGTGAGCTCCCAGTAACTCGGGTCAGCTGTCTCTGTGGTTTTCCCCATCATGGTCTTGATGCCCATTGCTCATATAATCCCTCCTTGCTCACCTCAACTGAACTCTAAAAGTTCGGCCAAGTGCCTGGCTGTGGATTTCTGCACTACTTCCATCAGTCACTGAATGTAGGTTCTATGATGACAATTGGTAAGTCACCCATCTGACTACAGGAGAAGGCCAATTAAGGCACCCACTCCACCATTGCTAGGATATTCAGCTGAGCTCATCCTTGAGGGTTCTTGGGGATTTCCCTAGCACCACATTTCTGCCTAATCCCATAATTGCTCCTGTGTCAAGATATCTCCTTCATTGCTCTCCATTTCCATCCCTACTCCAACTGGGCCATCCAGATCTCTCATGTTCCCATCTCACATCCTCTCCCTTCTACCCACTTCCCAGTTTACCAAGGAGATTGTATACATTTTCCCTTCCTGGTGTGATCCATACATGTCCATCTTAGGGTCCTCCTCTTTACTTAAGTTCTCTAGGGTTGTAGATTTTAGGCTGTTTGCCTTTTGCTAGAGAGGCTGATGCAATGCAGCTCTAGAGAGGCTGATGCACTGAGGCTCTAGACAGGTTGATACACTGAAGGTGTATAGAATGATGCACTGCAGCTCTAGAGGCTCATGCATTTCAACTCTAGAGAAGATGGTGCACTACAGCACTAGAGACTGGTGTACTGCAGCTTCAAACAGTGCATGGACAAAGGACACAAGAGAAAACCCTCATGGTCTCCTGTTTCCACACTCTTCAGTGTGACTCCCAAAGCTTCATTTCTGATTTCCCCTTTTCTCTTACACATGTAAAAATAGCCTTCAGGAATCAAACACGGGGAACTCTTACTTATTGTGAGCCCACACAAGTCAGCCACTAGGGCGTTCATTCCAATAAAGAAGAACCCAGTGAAGTGTTTATACTGCTTACAATAAAAACATGAATTTCCAAGTTATTGTAGTATATAGATGTACAAACTTCAGCAAATGCCATTTAAACAAGATGACAGGTTCTGGTGTTTTGTGGTGACATTTTTAAGTCATGAACCAGAGGCCTTCAGATATTTACTACTTGACCCGAGGATGTCATAGTTACCTCTTCAGAATAAGGGTGTCACACACATTCTTATTGACTGAAGGGGCCTGACATATATAACTTGAGAAGCAAGTGGCCTCAGACCTCTCAAGTGTCCCACAAAGGCCACAACTATAACCCCATTAAAATCAATGGGCCATAGAATTTCTGCAAGTCACACTGGGGCTTCAGACTTATCCTTCCAGAATGAGGACAATTCATGCCTCCAGCTAATAATTCCATCAGGAATTACATATGCCCCCTAAGAAGGAAACTAACTCACTAATGCAGGGGACTTACAACTCGCTGGAAAATCTTCTGAAAAGGGCCTTAGACTTATTTCCTCCAAACATAGTAGCCCCTGATTTTCAAGGTCTACTATGACAGGCTGCTGTAACACACCATCTTTGAACAAGAAAATTTAGTCTTTCTCTGTCTGTACCGAAGGGGTCTGAGACAAGCCCCTTTGATGAAGCAAGCTACAGAGCTGGGCCTGTGACTGGAGGGTGTGTCTCAAACATTCACACTAATGACAGGTACTTGAGACTGAGACCCTATTACCAAGAAAATATAGGAGCTTCTCTTTGTGCTCATGGCCAAACAGCTAAGAGAGACTAGAGCTTCACCCTGAGACCTGAGTGGCTGGAAATACACTTTTGACCACCAAAGGAACCTCATGGAACTCTAGATTGAAATCACATTGCAGAAGAATAAACACCTCACCTTGAATCCAAGGCCATCCATTTTCAAGCTGCTCACCAGAAAAGGTGACTGTCCTCCATATCTACACCTGAGCAGCTTATCATGAGTTTTAGTAGGGAATGGACCCACAGACTGTGACCCAATTTTTTTTTTTGAATGCCTGATCTGACTTAGTCTGGTGATCAGATGACTAAACACCCTAACAGTCGTCTTGGAACTCTCAATCAATAACTGATGGAAGTGAATGCAGTGATCCTCAGCCAGGACCAGGTGGAGCTCCAGGTGTCCAACTGTTGAGAAAGAGGTGGGTCTGCTAGAGCATGAATTGTTGATTCCAAGATTGCAAAAACACAGGGACAAATAGCCAAATGAATAGAAGCACATGAATTATGAACCAAAGGCTGTGGAACCCCCAGCTGGATCAGGCCCTCTGGATAAATGAGACAATTGAATAGCTTGATCTGTTTGGGAGGCACCCAGTCTGTGGGACCAGGATCTGTACTTAGTTAATAAGCTGGCTGTTTGAAACCTTGGGCTTACACAGGGACACTTTGCTCAGTCTGGAAGGAGGTGACAGGACCTGCCTGTACCGAATCCACCAGGTTTAAATGAATCCCCAGGGGTACCTTGATCCTGGAGGACATGGGAATGGAGGAGAGGGGCTCGGGGGGAAGGGGGGGGGGGGGGCAGGACAGGGGAGGACAGGGGAAGCCATGGCTGATGTATACAATTTAAAACACATAATATTAAAGAAAAATATTGTTTTTGTTTCTGTTTTCTTTTTCTGGTGGACAAGGTGTCTGTTGTGGTGACATGTGTTTTCTCAAGTAGATACAAACTAGACACACGTGGAATGGTGGTATCTCCAATGAATAATGGCTCCATCCTGTAAGCCATTCTGAGGAGTGTTTTCTTGATTAATGATTGATATGGAAGGGCCCTTCCTCCTGTGGGTGGACCCACCCCAGTGCAGGTCATCCTGGAGTGTATTAGAAAGCAGACTGAAGAAGCCAAGAGGAGCAAGCCAGTAAGCCACATGTCTTTACAGCCTCTGCCCCAGTTCCTGCCTCCAGTTCCAACCCTGAGTTCTCTCAATGTTAGGCTGTAAGCTCTAAGAGGAAATAAACCCTTTCCTCCCCAGTTTGCTTTAGTTCCTGTGTTTTATTACAGAAGAAGAAAGCAAACTAAAGCCAACTCAAATAAAGAAATGGACCAATAGAATCCATGCAAACGTTTTTTTTCTTTCTTTTACTTATTTCATTTAACATAATTTCTTTATTGAATAATTGGGAATTTCACATCATATACCCTACTTAAGCTCACTTCTCAGTCTCTCCATATCGTTCCCTCACCCCTGCAGTGCCCCACAAAAGGAAATGTTAAATCATCAAACCATTCTAAAACAAAACAACAAGCAAGCAAAAAAAAAAAAAAAAAAAGGAAAAGGAAAAGCAAAACAAACAAATTATTACACGGCCCCTCTTTGTAGCTCCAATTTTCCCAGCTCTGCAAAATCTCTTTATTCATCCGGGTGGCATTGGGAGCCTCAATATGTCACCCAGTAAACCTTTTTGCCCAGTCAGCTTTACTTGCAAATGTTCATTTGCAAGGAGTCATTGGTCTGGGTCAAGGCCTCAACTTTTGGGTACACCATCATCACTGCAACCTCACTAAAACTACTCTAGGTTTTCTTGTAATCAGCCAGAGTCATGGAGATTCTGTGTGTACACTTTCCCCAGGATCAGTGGCTTTACCTTCTCTAGCAGGTCAAAGTTAGTGTAGATGGTACGGTGGGTCAACCCCAGGGTTGGATTTGGGCCTATGTGGTAGTTGAACTGGTCACTTCTGGCCACTGGGGCAGCCCCCTTTGGGCGAGGGGCAGAGCCTGCCCCCCTATGCCCATGCCAGCAGGGTAGTTCTCCCTTGCATGTGGTGAAGTGTAGGGCCATCTCTCCCAAGTGCTATTGCATTTCTCCCATGAGTGTGGAGGCCAGCTCTCTTGCTGCAGTTCCAGCAAGCTGTAGGACCAAAGAATGTCAGGGCCCTCTAAACATTGTCCTCAGATTTCATCCTGCACGGTTCCTGTGGCCCCCTGAGGTGACATGGGCCACAGAGAGCAACACAGACCCCAGCTGCAATAGGATCACAGTCCCAGAAATGGTCTTTGCAGCAGCTTCTCCAAGGATTTCTAATGTTCAATATGCATGTAAGGATGTGAAAGTTTCTGATTATTAGGTAAATTAAATATTTATCCATTTTTATGCTTATTAATTTTGTTGTGAATGAAAAAAGATACAAAAAGGAAAGTGCAGGACTACTCCCATATTTCAGCACCAGTAGAATGAAATAAAAAGGGAGATATAAAAAAGTAAGGACATGACTTCTCCTAGGTATGGTAGGGGAGCAAGTTTATTGTAGAAAACACACTACACAGCCATGGGCAGGGACATCTCAGAGAGTCCAGAGTGGACATGAGCCTGAGCCATGTGAGGAGAGGGAGGGAGGGATGAGGAGAGAGCAGCTGCTGAATAAGTGGTGAAGCCGGGGCCCAGAGACGGGCTAAGAGAATAGACAAAATAAAGTGCTTATATTTTAAACTCACAATGCTGACTGTACAGTTCTGAATTCCTACCATGAGGTAGGCTGAATCAAAGAACTCTGTGAATGTCCCACTGGCCTTGGCAGAGGGAATGGATCCTGTATAAACACCTAGAATTCATAGTACAAAGGGTCTCATGAAGACAAGGCTGAGTATGAAAGACTTTGGATTTCTGATCTACCGGCATCCCTTTCCCAAGGACTGTGATTTCACTACTATATCCAGCTTGTTTTTACACGTATTTTACAATGCAAACTAAATAAATTCACACTCACTCTGTTTGAGTGTGTGCATGCAGAACAAAACAGTTCTATTAGGGACATTTTATGTTACAATTGTCTATACTTTATTAGTTCTCTTATTGTTTTTTGAATGCCGATTGCCATTTATTGACGGAGGGAGGAAGTCTTACATACAGGCTTACAGCACAATGGGAGTACCTTGGGTTGCAGAAGTTCACTTCTGATTTTTTACAATCTTGCATCTAAGCTGTTAAAGTCCAATATGCAGGATACACTGACAAGGAACTTCCCTTAATCATTCAGGCGGGTGGAACTCAACAGGGAATTAGCATATGGAGGATATCAAGGTCAAGGTCAGCAAGCAAGGCAACAGTTATCCAAAACAGGGCCAGAACCGTACAGGTCCCCCCTCTCACACACCCCCTGCTTTTCCTAAAAAATGAGCTTCTGACTTAGGTTGCATGGGATGTTAGGAGGTCACCCATCATGGAGACACCTGCCCAGGCACTCTGTCTTAGGTTGGTGAGTATGCTCAGGCATTCCCTATGTCTGAATACTCATTATCATACAGGATCAATTGTGTGTGTGTGAGCTGTAGAGTTAACTGTTGCCAAAGATCTCAAAGTGGTGCTGGGCTTGCAATCTGTGTGTTTGACACAGAAAGGACCAACAGAAGTCCTAACCTACCCATAGCTGGTAGGATAAAGGCAACTGAGCCATTTCTTTCCTTAATGAGCCTTACTACAAATTGGAGTACTTGTAAGATGGTATCCCAATGGCAAATGGATACAAACTTGAGTTTGTAAATTTATAACTTTCAAAGCTGATCGAAGTGTATATCACTATTGATTTCAATTTGTCATAGCCAATAGAATGAAAGATTAACTGACCTGGTAGCTACTTTTGGTGCCACAGTCTCCACTGTGCTAGCTGTGGCAACCAATTATAAAATGACAATCCCTGAAACTCTAGTAGCTGTAGATGTTATCGTCTTGTTAAATAAGAAACACAGAGCCAGTTGCAGAGTTAACAACCAAGAGGTCAGAGCAATAGCTGAGAGCCTTACTCTTCACTGCTTCTGCTGTCTTTCCTCTCCACAAGAGAGCTACTTTAATTTAGTTTTTAATTTTTTATTTGGTTTATTTGGTAAAAATATCCATTCAAATATAATATCTTCTCTCTGCATTAATATTCCCATAGGAGAATGCCTAGAAGGTAAAATAACCAAAATGCAATCCAGCTTTGGATCAATACGATCCACATCCTTCATGTACTTTCTTTTCTACCAAGGCCAATTCTTTCTCAGCTTCAGGTGATAGTTCTCTTGGACTATTTAAGTCCTTGTCACCTTCTAAGGTTTTGAACAAATTATTCAACTCATCATTTTTTACCCCAACAATAGTTCATAGATGAGAAATGTCTCCCAATAATCTTTGAAAGTCATTAAGAGTTTGTAGTCAGTCTTTCCTAATTTGCACCTTTTGAGGTGTATCTTTTGTAGTTCTATTTTATATCCTAAATAATTAATAGAATCTCCTCTTTGTATCTTTTCAGGAGCAATTTTGTAATCCCCCACAAGACAATATTTTCTTTACTTCTTCAAACATTCTTTCTAAAAGTATGTGCATTTGGGTCGGCTAGTAAAATATCATCCATATAATGATGAATTATAGATTTAGAAATTTTTTAACGTATCACTTCCAAGGGCTGTTATACAAAATATTGGCACAGGGTTGGACTATTCAACATTCCCTGTGGGAGGACTCTCCATTGAAATTTTTTTAACTGTTTGAGAATTATTTTAAGTAGGCATTGTGAAAGCAAATCTTTCTCTGTTTTTTTCTTGTAAGGGTATTGAAAAGAAACAGTCTTTTAAAACGATAACTCTGAGAGGCCATCCTTTAGGTAACAGAGTAGGCAAAGGAATTCCAGATTGTAGAGTGCCCATTGGCTGAATTGCTCTAAGGTCTGTTACCATTCTCCATTTACCAGATTTCTTTTTAATAACAAATACAGGAGAAATCCAAGGGCTGGTAGATTCTTCAATATGCTGAGCATTTAACTGTTCTTCTACCAGATCTTCTAAAGCATGGAGTTTCTCTGTTGTTAAAGGCCATTGCTGAACCCATACAGGCTTGTCTGTTAACCATTTTAAAGGTAGAGCTGTTGGTGTCTTTTGAAGATCATCAGTTTTTGTACCCTGTTCTTGTTTAATATGGATGGCTAGTGTCCACTCATTAGAATAATACCTTCTAATATTTCTCTCAGAAACATGTGCTAGTTTATTATTTATTTCTGAGGTTGGAGGGATGTTAATCTGAGTATTCCATTGTTGTAACAGGTCTCGACCCCACAGGTTCATAGCTATGTTAGCCACTTATAGTTTTAATCTGCCTCTCTGTCCTTCTGGGCCCATACATTTGAGCAATCTTGCACTCTGTTTCAATTGAGATAATGTTCCAATTCCTAACAGTTGAACATTTACCTCCTGAAGAGGCCAAGATGGATGCCAAAGTTCTCGTGCAATTATGGTCACGTCAGCACCTGTGTCTACCAGACCAGACAATAAAAAACCATTTATTTTTATTGTTAATTTTGGTCTTTGTTCATTTATAGAAATTTGCCAAAAAATTTCCTTTATGGTTTCTCCTGAATTTTCTGTTCTCTTTGTCTCAGTTGTTCCATTACTCTCAGTAGCCTGGTTTATTCCATTAGGCATTTGGTTATTTAACTTCTCTGAGTAAGGGGTC
>NW_023411606.1:0-15434 GCF_903995425.1 Onychomys torridus | reverse complement strand
TTTTTTAGCAATTTATATTAGTATGATTAATATAATGCATTCAATTATAAAATTAATTTGATTTTTATTAAAGAAATATTAGTTTCTTATCCAGTATGAAATTTGAATGCCCATATTTGTGAAAACTCCTCACATGCTAACCCTGTCATCAGCTTTTTCATTCAGGACACTCACATTAGTATTGTATCAATTAGGCATTATTACTATAGCAAGTCTTTCAAATAACATGTCCTAAGAAAGTGTTTTCCTAGCAAGTTGTCTCTTCAGAGCACCCTTAATCTCATTATTCCTGAGGCTGTAGATGAGGGGGTTCAACATGGGGATCACCACCATGTAGAACACAGACACCACCTTGTTTTGGTCTGTGGAGTAGCTGGACTTGGGCATCACATAAATGAATGTGATGGTCCCATAGTACAGAGTAACTGCAGTGAGGTGGGAGGTGCAGGTGGAGAAGGCCTTTCGGCGGCCCTTAGTGGAGTGCATCTTCAGGATGATGATGAGGATGTAGATGTAGGAGACAGCAATGACAAGCACTGTGATCAAAATGATGGAGCCAGCAAAAGATGAATCTAGAACTGTAAGGATGCTGTTTCAGAACAGGAGAGTTCAACTAAAGGAGTAAAATCACAGAAAAAGTGATTGATTCTATTTGGTCCACAGAAGAGAAAAGAAAGAAGGAAATGGTGAAGGAGGAAGCATTAAGAAAACCACCAATATATGATCCTACAAGCAACTGGACACAAACTTGTGTTGACATTTTTGTTGAGTAAAACAGTGGGTTGCAGAATGCTATAAAGCGATCATAAGCCATGGCAGCCAGAAGGAAACATTCAACTGTCCCAAAGAAAATAGCTGAACCAAGCTGGATGTCACATCCAAGGTAGGAGATAGTATTTTTCTCCACCAGAAAATTGACAAGCATATTGGAGTGACAGAAGATGAGTAGCCTATGTCAGCAGAAGCCAAGTGACTGAGAAAAAGTACATGGGGTGATGGAGCAGGGAAGAGACTCTGATGAGAAGGATGGTGCTGAGTTTCCCACACACAGTCACCAGGTAGATGCACAGGATGATGATGGAGAGGACAACTTTAAGGACTGGGTCATCATTTAAGCCCAATAAAATGAACTCTGTCATGTAGTGTGGCTCCATCCTCCAGGAAAGCCATGGAACAGTGTAGCTCCTACCAGAACCAGGCTGTGATGGAGACATTACAGGAAGAGGTTGTAAATGGGTAGTTTCACTTTCATTAATATGCAAACAATACAATTACATTTAAAGATGTCCAAGCATCCATGTTTATTTAATGCAGGGATAAATCTCTCTATAATTTTTAAGTTCTTAGCACAATCAGCTAAAAAATACTTTGAAGTTACATAAATATTTTTCAAACTTGTTCATCATTAACCATGTTACAGATTGGATCTTAATTGTTTCCAAAGTCTCATGTCATTTTCAAAAACCTGTTCCATATAGTGGTGCTTGTGGGGTATGCTAGAAACATTAGAAATTGAGACTAGTTGTGATATTTACTTTACTCAAGGCATGCCATTAATACTATATATGATTCAGAACTTTGTCTGTTTTCCTTATTGGCCAGGAGATGAGTGTCTGTGTTTAACCACCCATTTCTACAATCAAGTGCAAACACAGACCATATCAATGGCCTCAACTCACCACGGACTGAGACCTCTAAAATTCTGTTCCAGGAATAACAGTTTCCTTTTGTAAGTTGATTATCTTATCTATTTGTCATAGTAACAGAAAGCTGGTTAATACAGGCTTCAATCCTTTGGGGTTTTTGTTTGTTTGATTGATTTTTAGTATTAAGCTACTTTGAGATAAATCATTAACTATATCCATCCTTTTACTTGATAAGAAGCAAGAAGAGACTAAAATTCCTAGTAATATTATAGAAAGGTTATCTGTAAGGTTGAGATGGTTAGAAACATAAAATTTCTGATCTGTGGTCCTGGCCTTTGGTCATAGCCCAATTGTGGGGATCTGTAGAGAAGAATAGGGAATCCACCTCTAATTAATCTGTAAATTTCTATTTGTAATAATTTTTTCTCTTTTGAAAGTTTCATACATTATAGTATGTATATTGGTCCTATCCACTATCTTCTCCAAACTTTATATAGTGCCCCCAGTCAATAAATCCTTAACTTAATATAATATCCTTTTATAAATATTTTGAATTATTTCCTTTATTTGGGGGATTATAATACAATCATATTCCCCTTCTTTACTCCAAACCATCCCATATGCCCCTCCTTGCTCTTTCAAATTCATAGCTCCTATTTTTCACTTTTATTAATAACTCCTGAGTCCAATCAGTACTGCACATATGCACATGAGTATGTGAACATCTACAGGGTATGTAACATACCAGCAGCTGTGTTCACAAAAGAGAGTGACTCTCCATCCTCAAGAACTATCAACTGCTAGTAGCTCCTTTGACAGGGGTGAGACAGAGCTCTTTTTCAAATTCTGAAGGAATTTTGATTGGCTTGATCTTGCACAAGTAACTGTATTAACTGGGCAACAGCCACATTCTATATAGAAGTAAGAATTGTATAGCACTTCACTCCATAAGCCAGCTCTTAGATTCTTCCCAGTCCCCTTCTGCAAAGTTCTCTGGGACTGTTAAGGTGGACATTGGTATTGATGACCCATGTTCAGATAAGCACATAGAAGACTTTGATCAGCTATTGGCCTCTTCAGTAATCACTACACTGTGCATAAAGAAGCATGTCTCACCAAGGTTAAAAGCCACAGCTTCTTCACTGAGTTCATGATTCCTGCCTTCATGAACTCCTGGCCTTTGTACCCCTGCCCTGCTCTGGCCTTCTGCCTGGGCTAATGTGTGGTGTTTCAATGCCAGGTACAAAGTGTGAGTTCTTGTGCTAGGATGTGCAGGTTCCCAAGTTTCCAAGAGCTAAGAGAAACAAACCAAAACAGGTTCCCAGAAGAATCAAGCTTCTAACTTCAACCATGAGACTGAGAAAAGGAAAGCTTTAGAAAGACTTCATGGCCAGAGACACACCCTGCTCTGCATGCTGGGGCTGCCCTGGCTGTCTTTCCCTTGAAACTGTGGTTACCTTCAGTGGAGATTCAGGCAGTCTTCAGATGATGATGGCTATCACACTTGTTTTTCTTTTCCTCTCTCTGCCTGATTGCTTCAGAAAAAATTCATCTTTGAATATATTTTAGAATTACTGTTTGTGATTCCTATAGGTAAGGGCTCTATTCCATATCACTGGGTTTATGACATAGAAAGAGTCCAAATAGAATTTATCTTCTATGGCAGGATTATAGAATGAAAATTAACAGTAAATGATGAGGACTATGAGTTTGGGTTGAGTACTTTGAGGGAGCAACACAAAACAAAACAAAAACAAACAAAAAGAAAACCAACTGAGTATAGGAAGTTGATGTGCTAGGGTACAGAGTGTTCAGCATAGTTGTCTCTCAGAACTCAATACTCCAGCAAGGACTGCAGAATGTTCTTCCATTCATCTTGGATGGGGTGCTCTTTCTGTACAGTTAGTTGTGTGAATTTTGTATTCACACATGTGAATGAGATTTCCTTTTGAATTTTCATTTGCAACAGTGACAGAATTGGTCATTTTAATCAACCTCAAAGGCACCACAACTAGAACAAGTAATAAGTGGTGTGTTATACATCAAATTAGGGTTTATAGGAATAGAATTCTGTAAACATCTCTAGAAAGTATAAGAACATGCATTGGTAGGTGACTTTACATTCAAATATTCTCTCTTAACCTCAGGGATTTGATAATTTAGAAGAAAGTACTACCAATATGCACTGTAGGTTTAATATTTTTTGGGAATGGGTGGGGCAAAAGCCAAAACTAGGTTATTTCCCTAGGAGATGTGCTATTGATAGGCATCACACATATTCTCAGGAGAACAAAAAATGTAAGTAAGCAAACCATTTACAAATAGCAGCCACAGAGCTCTGTGTTTGAATTTCTATGCACTATGGTCAAAAACAGGAGATATCTCAAGGTAAATTGAATAAATCAACAAAAAAACTTGAAGCTCAAGTTTTCCTATCAAGTGCAGTGAAAGATTGCTCAGCCAACAGGAACACAGGAGTACTAAATGTGGAAGTTAATGAAAGCAATATATAAAAGAAATGAAACACTTGGTTGAATTTGGGAAGAATAAATCCAGGTCATAATATATTAATTTTATTAAAATTATCACAGTTGATTCAATGTATATAATCACAGAAAATCAAAAATAACGTGAAGATGAGATAAAAAATTTTCAGGGTGGCATGGCCGTATAATAACAGCCAGGAAAATATGTCCTTACTGGAGTCCAGCAACACTACTACTGTAGGTCCTGAGAAATGTAATATAGCTGATGCATGTGACAAAGACCTTAAATAATCTTTGTGAAAATGATATGAAATATGAAAGAAGAAATTGATAAATCCCTTAAAGAAATTTATTCAAAACAGTGGAAGGAAGTGAACAAAACAATCCAAGATCAAAAAAATAGAAATACAATCAATAAAGAAAAGCACAACTGAGAGAAATTTGCAAATGAAAAATTTAAGCATTTGAACCAGAACCTCAGAGGCAAGTCCCACCAACAAAGTACAAGAGGTGAAAGGGAGAATTTCAGGCAATGAAAACCTGATAGAAAAAAAAAATGGATACCTCAGTCAAAGAAAATGTTAGATCTAAAAATCTTCCTGCATACAACATCCGGGAAATCTGGGACACTATGAAAAGACAAAACCTAAGGTTAATAATAAGCATAGATAAAGAAGAGAAAACAGTTCAATATTTTCAACAAAATCATAGAAGACAATTTGCCAAGCATACAGAACACCAAACAGGCTAGTCCAGGAAAGAAATGCCCTTGGGCACAAAATAATCAAAACACTAAACACACAGAACAAAGAAAAAATATGAAAAGCTTAAAGGGAAAAAAGACAAAGTGACATATTACAATGCCTTGCTTTTGTGTCTACTTGACACAAATTAGAGTCATCAGAGAGGAAGGAGCCTCAGTTGAGGAAATGCCTCCATGAGATTAGCTGTAAGGCATTTGCTCAATTACTGATCAATGGAGGATGATGCTGCCCATGGTGGGCTGGTGGTCCTGAGTTCTATAAGAAAGCAGTATGAGCAACCCATGAGAAGTAAGACAGTAAGCAACACCCTTCCATGGCCTCTGCATCAGCTCTTGCCTCCAGGATCCTTCCTTTAATATGAACAGCAAGATGTGAGTGCAAGCCAAATAAACCTGGCACAGTCATATCTGAATGAAATGGCAGAAGTCATAAGGCTGGCACAGCCACTTGACAATTTTTGAGCAAAGCTGAGCCACATGATGGCTGCCATGCCACCTTTGGTTTTCATCTCCAACTGTTGCATACTTGGGGCACTTTTAATATTCATACAATTTGGGGATATTGGATTGATGGAAAATTTTGTATGAACCATTTAAACCTTCTCCCAGGAATATTGCTTCTAAGCTTCCCCAGGAAAGTCCTGAACATACTACCCCTCCCACTTTTAAGGAGATATTCTTATCTACTTGAATGTCTTCCTTGGAAGGAAGCCTTGGAGGTTGTGACACATAAAGAAGCCAGAGGTCTCTTCATGAGGCTATGAGACATTCTTAAAACATCTGTTCCTGTACTTACTCAGGGATAAGATAATCAAAACAAAGTAAACTTAGAAGTTCAACAAGACTCAGTGGGCTAGAAGAGTTGTCCAGAGTTCAGATTACAAGCCTCTTCCCACTCTACATTCCGACAATTATGTGGCACATGCCTCTGGCCTACACAGAGACATATTGATGAGCCAAGTATGGAGTGGAAAGATGATAAAAGAATGAGATGTCAAGACCTCCCTTTCTTAGAAAAGTTAGCATATACACAGCCACTGTGGTGTCATATGACCAAGGAACAATAAAATGTCAAGAATAGACATATAGACAAATTCTATAGACATATAAATGTGAATATTGTGTTATGCCAGAATTTGAATAATAACTGCAGCAGCTTTAGCCTGAGGATTTTTCCTGGGCACTCTGACTATTAAGAGTTAATACACTGCTTGGAACAAGGCAAAATGCCCAGAGTGGCTTGAATATTTTGTTTTGGTCTAGTGTTCTTGAAGCAACCAAAGCAACCAGCCTGAGAATAGACTCTCATATGACTCTCAATTCTCCTTTTTCTTCTTCTTCTTCTTCTTCTTCTTCTTCTTCTTCTTCTTCTTCTTCTTCTTCTCTTCTCTTCCTTCTTCTTCTTCTTCTTCTCCTTCTTCTTCTTCTTCTTCTTCTTCTTTGAGGAAGGGTTTCTCTGCATAGTTTTGGTTCCTGTCCTGGATCTTGCTCTGTAGACAAGGCTGGCCTCGAACTCACAGAGATACACCTGTCTTTGCCTCCCAAGTGCTGGGATTAAAGACATGTGCCACCACTGCCTGGCTACCTCTCAATTCTTAAAAATTGGGTTTTGGATTAATGAGTAACTATGATAATTCTGTTTATTAATGATGTCAAAACTTGATGGAAAATTATTGGAAATGATAACTATGTTATGTCATAGTTTATTAATGATGACTAAAAGATGAGCAAAAAGAAGTAAAACACATATCCAAAACCAAAAATGATATGATCTATGTTTTGGAACATCATGAATGTATCTCTGCTTATTAAACTCTGTATAAATAAAGAATTACTCTAGCTGCTAGTTAGTCAGGCTGCAAGATTCTCCTGACTACCGTGGCCTGGCTCACCACCTCCCTACACCCTCACCTGGGACTAGTCCACTGCTGAGGATGGCTCCTGGCATAAACCCTTTCATCCCTAACTTGCTTTTTGGTCATGGTGTTTGGCCACAGCAATAGAAATCATAATTAAGACACATATGCAGGCAGACTTTTTAGATTTCTCAGTAGAGACTATAAAAGTCAGAAAGGCCTGGACAGATATTCTACAGATTCTAAGAAAGCACAGATATCAGCCAAGAGTACTATGCCCAGAAAAACTTTTAGTCACAGTTGATGGACAAAAATAAGACATTCTGTGATAAACCCGAACTTAAGCAATTATGTATCTGGAAATCCATCCTCACAAAATGTGCAAGGAAAACGCCAACCAAAAGAGGTCAATCACTCCCAAGAAAACACAACAAAGAAAAAAAACCCAGACCAGCTAATCAAAGGAGGAGACACACACACACACACACACACACACACACACACACACACACACACACACACACACACACACACACCTTTAAAACACAAAGTGGTGTATAAACCCATTGGGGGAGAGGTTGTGTTTCTGATTCTACAGGAAACAAAAAGCTATGGATTCATTCAAAATTAATGAAAATCTGATTTAGAAGACATCCTAAAAATCTCAACTACACACATGAAAAAAAACTACAAGATAGCTGGCATATATGCTAATCCATCCTCATGGGAACAGCTCTGAGACTGCATGAGACATAATAGATCTTATTGGCTACAGAGTCATCATGACTTAATATTACATGCCATCCTTTCATATGACATGGGTAGAGACTTATATTACACTTTTATTTCACAGTCAAAGCAGATTTAAAAAGTTGATAGATGCCTTTTACCTGTTCAAACACAGAACAAAAGAATCATCGTTCGTTGACTTGTGCACACAGCACCTTCCATACTTATATGCAGATATATATGCTATCTTTAAAGTTTGTGTGTTTTAAGAAAAAAGACCAGATATAAGTAAAGATAAGTAGTCCAGGTGTCCCAGCTTCTCAGAATTCCTCTGTTGCAATTTCCTCAAAATTCTGCATCCAGAACAACTTCAAAGCAGCTACCTGAGATGGTCCAGGCCCACAGATTACTCCAGCCAAGACTTCATATAAGTTGTACAATTTCCCATCACACAGAGACTAAAAAAATAATAATAAAGCTAGTTCTCCCAGGACTTGATAATTATTCAAATTTTCTCAGGATCCTGTAAAGATGACATCACCCACAGACAACAGAAAGCAGTATAGAGAACATGACACTCACATTCCCAAGAGGTGGGATGGGTACCGGAGTGTACAATGACTCCAGCTTGTGGCTCATTTTCATGTTAACTCAAGGTCAGGAGGACCAAGTTTGTTTTGCTTCACAAGGTTGTATAACAGGATGTTTGGCTGAAGATGTGGTTTCCAGATGTCTTACTCCCCAAGGTTGTATAACAAGATGCTTTGCCATAAGACATGGTTACTAGATGTTTTGAGAATTAAGGAGATGATTGTGCTGGACCTTAAGGATGCTTTCTTTAGCCTACAACTGGCCCTAACCAATCAGTCTATGTTTGCTTTCCAGTAGATGGATCCTGAAGAAGGATTCAATGGACAGTTGAACAGGACATAATTACCCGAGTGTTCAATAACTCTCTTCCCATCTTTGATGAGGCACTCCATTAGTACTTGAGTGAGATTGACAAGCCCACATTAATTTCAGTTTATTACAGTATGTGGATTATCTCCTAGTAGGAGCCACTGACTCCTTGAAAGCCTGCAAAGCCACTACTGAGGGACACTCAAAACTTTGGGAGACCTGGGGTCTTGTGTCAGCAAAGAAGGCTCAACTCTACCAGACTGAGGTAATTTACCTAGTGTACATACTCAAGGGGATCAAGAAATGGCTATCAAAAAAGAAAAGAGACCATCCTGAGAATCCCCAGACCAAGAAACAGCTGAGAGGTGAGAGAGTTCCTGGGGTCTGCCAAGTTCTATAAGTTTTGAATCTCTGGGTTTGCTAAATTAGCCTGGACTTTGTACAAAGCCACAAGGGTAGGAAAGTCTCCTTTTGACTGGACCCCAGAAATGGATAAGGTTTTCAATGAATGCACCTGCTTTGACACTACCACACATCACCAAACACTTCTATCTATATGTGGATGAGGAAAAAGGAGTTGCCAAATGTGTACTGATAGAAACCCTAAGTACATGGTAAAGGCCAGTGGCCTACTTGTCCAAAAGACTAGACCTAGTGGCTACTGGATGGCCTCCTTGCCTCTGTGTAATTACAGCAACAGTTTTACTAGTTAGACTCAGACAAAATAACTTCAAGTTATTTGGTGAAACACTCTTAAAGTGACCAAATTCCCATGCTATCAAGGGAGTTCTAAAACACCATCCCAATAGATGGCTTACTCATTATCAGGCTTTGCTCTTAAACCCACCCAGAATCCAATATACCCACAGCAGTTCTTTGTACCCTGCTACCCTACTTCCATACCCACACCTGGACTAACCCCTCCATAATTGTCTGAACATCCTGATTCATCTTCCCAATGTCAGACCAGATCTCAAGGATGTCCCTCTGTCAAGGGCCTAAGTAACATGGTATACAGATGGCAATAGTTTTATCAAACATGTATCAGATACGGGGGCAGCAGTAACAAATGAAGAAGAAATTATATCAACAGAGGCCCTACCTCCTAGAACATCAGCCCAGAGGGTTGAGCTAATAGCTCTAACAAAGGCACTACAGCTGGAAAAGGGAACAAGACTCAATATCTATACTGATAGCCAGTATGCATTCACCATTATTCATGTCCATGGTGCCATCTAAAAGGAGAGGGGATTGTTAACTGCAGAAGCAAAGACTATTAACAAATAGGAGATTTTAGACCTCTTATAGGCCATATGGCTGCCCCAAGGGATAACTATCATGTACTGCCCCAGGCACCAGAAAGGAGAGGACCCAATTTTGAAGGGAAACAATTGAGCAAATGTGGCAACAAAGGCAGCCACCTTCAAGATGGTGGTCATCCTGTTGGTCACATCACCAAAGATGGTAAGTAATACACAGGCTGCCAGAATTTTCATCTTGCACTAACCAAGAACTATTGAGAATCCACTCATGCAAAAATGCCTAAGGGAGAAAGGATAGTTCATGACCCCTGATGAATGTCTTATCCTCTCATCAGACTTTGTCACTCAACTAGTCTGACAAATACATCAGAATACCAACATGGGAGGAAAGAAAAATATAAGATCTTTTGAGAAGAAAACATCTTAAGGTTTTGACCTTAAGTCTAAAATGACAGAAGCTGTAGACTGATGTATCACATGCTGTCTTGTAATAAAAACAGTGAAGTCATAAGAACTAGACACAAGAAAGTGGGAATCTGGCCCAGTGCCAACTGGGAGATTGACTTCAAAGGTAAAACCATGACTATATGGCTATAAATACTTGCTGGTTTTTATAGATACGTATCAGGATATACTGAGGCATTCCCAGCTTTTACAAGATGGCTACAATGTAGTCATGAAGTAGCTAGAAGAAATCATCCCAAGGCTCCCTTTAGGGACCTGGTTTCCTGATCTATACTTTGACTTGGAAATACTTTATGGTTGGACTAAGGTACCTGATGCTGCTATGTTTCAAGAAGTCATCCATTTTTATGTTTGCTCTGGACATGATAAAATAAGGCCTCTGAGGCTGCATCCATGAACCTACCCTCTAATCCAGGCATCGTTAACCTACTGAGAGCTACTTATGTGGTTCCAAATGCCACAAGCAAAGCCTCATTAAGATTTGTTGGCTCTGCTTGGACACAAAACCCTCCTATTTTACAAGGAGATTGCAATAATGGGAAGTTATACCAACTCCCCTGACATGCAGTCATGCAGATGGCAACACTCAGGCAAAGAAAATCTTATCTTACAATTTGTGATGGGAAATGGCCTCTGCATGTGCCAACCTCCACCTAATTATGTCAACCTCTGCAATAAAACTTAGAGTCCAATGGGCATGGTATATTTAATTTTCCATGATGATGTCTGGTGGGCCTGTACCACAGGCTTAACCCCCTGTATACATGCCCAAGTTTTAAGTGACATTTGGGGCTTCTGTGCCTTGGTACAGCCAGTCCCTAGGATAGCCATTTTCCCTGAGGAAGAGATTCTTCATTGGCTAGAACCAGTAGGATGGGCCAAAGAGGAGGTTTTCACAGCTATCCTAATATCCTCCCTCATAGACTTAGGCATCTCCAGAACATAGGCATTGTAACCTCAGCCCTCATCCTCTAAGAGCAACATTACAGGATTCTGAGCATGGCCATAGATAAACACATAGCCACCCTAGAAAATCCATCACCTATCTAGAGGAATCACTCTCCTCTTTAGCTGAGGTAGTCTTCCATAATAGAAGAGGATTAGACTTCCTGTTCCTTCAATAGTGGGGTTTAGCCAGGCGCTGGTGGCTCATGCCTTTAATCCCAGCACTCGGGAGGCAGAGCCAGGCGGATCTCTGTGAGTTTGAGGCCAGCCTGGTCTACAAAGTGAGTTCTAGGAAAGGCACAAAGCTACACAGAGAAACTGTGTCTCGGTGGGGTGGGGTGGGGGGTTGGCTCTGGGAGAACAATGCTGTTTTTATGCTAACCATTCAAGGAATTAAAAGGGACTCCATGAACCTAAAAAGAAAAAAGTTACATGATAAAAAACTAGAAAAACAACAAAATGAAGGATGGTATGAATTTCTATTCAACTGGTCACCCTGGTTAGCTGTTCTATCAGCCTTGGCTGGGCCCTTGGTCCTCTTACAATTGGCCTTAGTTTGCAGACCTTGCATCATTAATGTCATAGTCAGGTTTGTAAAGGAGCAGATCTCCATGGCCCATCTGATGGTTTTAAAACAATACAAGCCTATAGTTCTGGAGGATACATTTTCAGGATTTGAGATGGTACACTACTCACGGGGAATCAGAGGGCAAAGAAGACAGGCTCCTAGTAGCTCTGCCAGAGACCAGGCCTCAGTTTTCATTTACTGGAACTGAGCAGATAGTTCTCTGGAAAACAACTCAGTGGCAAGCAAGCAGCAGGCACCCTACAGCCTTCTGCTAGCTAAAGAGCTCTCCCATACCCTGACACTGGAAAGTCCCTACGCACTAGAGCCACCTACCAATCCTCTAACAACCTATAAACATTTTTATTTATACCTCCCTCCCACTCAGCCCCAAACTAATCTCACCTCTCCGAAATTCCCCTAATCTTGCTTAAAAGAAGCCTGCAAACTTCCCTCAGGTTCACTATTTAGCCACTTTGCCAGACGGTTTGACCCCAGGGTGATGGAATTTCTATTCTCAAGAAATTAAATGTTCTTGTTGATTACATATGTGTCTAGTGGTCTTGTATATAACTTCTTGTGGACCCTAACACTAATAGGTTAATTCCATAAGGTTAGTTTCTTGATAGATTTTTAAGTTCATCTGGAAAAATAGTGAAGACATGACTTAAAAGAGTTTATACAAAGACACTATGCATGAGTGCAAAAGGGCACTCCCACAAGCCAAAAGGTTGTTTGGTGAAAGTATCAGTAAAAGGACTGGGCTATCTCTCTAAGTCATGGCCTGTGAAGATCACCCAAGGTGCTACAAACTATAAAAGCTATGGCTACTGCATTGAGTTGCATATGAGAACTATATGGTGAGTTCCTTTCACTGAGGACACCACTTACTTAGCAGCATGACATAGAGAAATTTAGGCTGGTACTGAACTGGATGATCTCTCCTTTCTGATTGGATTTCATACTGCTGGAAGATACCATAAAGGCTACTGAGAGAAAGTGTCACTTGTTGGGTGTGGTCTTTGCATGCTACTCTAGTAACACTATGCTAGGCAATATGTGCACACTGGTTCAATAAGGCATGAAAGCCATGTATGAAAACAACTGCTTTGTAACATCTGATATTTACTGTAAGCCAAGTCAAAAGACCACAGCAGTGTGTTCATAGACCCCAGTGGAGAAGCAACTGCTATTGTTCTGTTAAGCACATAAGATATGACTGTCAAATTGCCTTCTAAACATGTTATCATGACCAAGATTATAACTGCTCTCACTCACAGTTGAGCATGAAAAGAACATTCTCCTTTCAAATGGGAAGTGTACTACAGATGTTGACAACCAGCCAGATCCTGAGAATAGGTGACTGCTTCTATAGCATAGTAGAACAACTTTTAGGAACACATGGAAATGAAACCAGACATCTATTTTATATCATAGAAGGTTCAAGAAAATTACAGAAGACTATATTATTTCATTCATAACAAATTAGTAATAAATTGAACAAAAATTGAATGAAAGAAGCAAAAGTGATACATTTGTATTTGGTTTAGCCTAATATAACCTGAACTTTAAAATAAACTTAAAACTAATATTCACCTAAGATAAATTTACCATATTCTTTGAATAACTATCAAATGGAAGCATGTTAATTCTTACAAAAGAAGAAAATACCACTTGAGATTGACAAACTCCTTGAAGAATAGTTGTGTGTGTGTGAAATGAGATAATAATCCCCAGTGATTTGAATTCACCCTTGAATCCAGAGACTTAGCAGGGACACATCCTTGACGACAAACAATGGCAGTAATAGACAGCTGGGCAGTAATAAATGCAAAGTGACCTTGACCTTGTTACTTTGCAATGGATTCTTGTTGGAAGATGTAAGTTTGGGGATTTGGGGGTAAATTTGGTTTACTGGTTTGAACTTTATCTTTGGGAAATATTTTATTCTTTAGAAATGTATCCAAATTTGTAATATTTAGTGGATATACAAATCAGGTGAAATAAGGCAAGAAACTAGAACAAAAAATAGCTGAATCAATTTCTATTTCCATACTCAAACTCCTTTGAAAATTCAGGTAATGTTCATTGTTAAAGATTTCTTATTTATCTGGCCACTGATAAAAGCAGAAGATAGCATTTTCTTTAAGCATACAGGAAGTTACTCCTCAAGCAAATGAAGTCATTATCTTTAAATACTTCGATGGCAAACTATTGGTAACCTCTTGTGGAAATGCCTGCTTTGCTTATTCACAGAATATTCTAGTATCATAAGCACTCAATATGTTAGCCCAACAGAAGATATAATGTCAAAAATCAAGTAATAAGAGTGCATGTAGCATTGGGCTGGATGAACCTGGGTAAAATTCTTAATTTCTTAGGTTCAATATTTACTCGCCATTGTACTATGTAGAAAACCATGTGAATATATTTACACTCCAATTAGAAAACACTGATTCCTTTCTAGTTTTCTAAGTTCAAGTAAGAGAATTTATCTTTATGTGGCCTTGCTTCACTAATAGACTATATGAACATTGTACTAAGAAAGCTCAGCTTTCGTGTATTAAGCACATAGCCACAAAACTACTCTGTTGTACATCCAAAATGTGTATGTGCTCTAAACTTCATTGTGACTCTCTAATAATAATAGTTCTTAATAAGTTTAAATGAAGTTCAGCCTGCTGGTGGTTCATATGCTGATTCTGGACTTCTTGTGTAGTCATAAACTACTTGCCATTTTCAAATTAAATAGTCTTGATAAGATAGAAATAATAATATTGCTTAATACTAACTGTTAGTAACTAAACAACCATATATAAAATTCTATGTCTTGTTCTGGTACTTAGTAAGCATGCAGTAAGGTTAGCCATTATTTAAGTCTTCATCACACAATTCTGTGCTTACACATTATCTGTCTTGTTGGTATTTATAATTTTAGGTTTTTTTATATAAGTCTCACATTTTTAAACTTTATTTATAAAACCACATAGGTATATATTACTATATATACCTAAAAAGACAAGAGATACATTATTTTAAGAAAGGTTGCTAGCATTTGTTTTCAAATTCTAAGTCACATTAAATGAACGTACTCCCAGAGTCCTGACTAAAATTTTGTCACATAAAACTGTCAGTGATTTTTAATGATCTATTTATTTGTGATACCTTAAGATTGAGTTGCTGAAAATAAAGTCATTTTTATAAATCCCTTCCTGTAATATCTCCATCACAGCCTTGCTCTGGCAGCAGCTACACTGTCCCATGGCTTTCCTGGAGGATGGGAACCACACTGCAGTGACAGAGTTCATTTTATTGGGCTTAACAGATGACCCAGTCCTTAGAGTCATCCTCTTCATTATCATCCTGTGCATCTACCTAGTGACTGTGTGTGGGAACCTCAGCACCATCCTTCTCATCAGAGTCTCTTCCCAGCTTCATCACCCCATGTACTTTTTTCTCAGCCACTTGGCTTCTGCTGACATAGGCTATTCATCTTCTGTCACACCCAATATGCTTGTCAACTTCCTGGTGAAGAAAAGTACCATTACCTACCTTGGATGTGCCATTCAGCTTGGCTCAGGTGCTTTCTTTGGAACAGTTGAGTGCTTTGTTCTGGCTGCTATGGCTTATGATCGTTTTATGGCAATCTGTAG
The DNA here is from genome assembly GCF_903995425.1 of Onychomys torridus. Taxonomy (NCBI): domain Eukaryota; kingdom Metazoa; phylum Chordata; class Mammalia; order Rodentia; family Cricetidae; genus Onychomys; species Onychomys torridus. Next base: position 164 of record NW_023411606.1, on the reverse strand, counting down.
TCCACTGCTTTATTCCATAAAGATGTCCACACAAGTCTGTGTCCAGCTGCTTATAGTAGCATACGTGAGTGGTTTTCTTAATGCTTCCTCCTTCACCATTTCCTTTTTTCTTTTCTCTTCTGTGGACCAAATAGAATCAATCACTTTTTCTGTGATTTTACTCC
>NW_023411605.1:0-19350 GCF_903995425.1 Onychomys torridus | reverse complement strand
CAGAGCACATATTCAGGTTTGAGAGCTTTCCATGATCTAAAGGAATAATGGACTCACCCAAAGCAGGAAAGGAGAAACTAAGTTTTGACCTGTCAGAAAAAATTCATTGTTTCTGCACCTCTGCTATGACAAAAGCCAGTGATTGGGGTCTCTGAGTGTGGTAGCATGGAATGTAGGTGCTGCTGTCTTTGCACACAGAATAGCATTGAAAGCTGAAACTGTCAAATAAACTTCTTGATAGAATCCATAAGAAAGGGGAAGGACAGATGCCTTCTTCTCAGGTAAATGTAGGCACAATGATGGGACAGGTTGATGACATTCTAAATATAAATGCTTCATATGCAGAGCTCTCAGCTTTCACTATAGTCACTCATTCTGAAAAACCATATTTTTATGATTTTTTATATTTTAATATAAATTTTTTATTATAACTGTCATTTCTGTTCTACATCCTTCTTTCCACACTTTCTTGCCTCTTTTATTTTCCAGTATGAATTTTCTAAATGAGTTCATGATCTGAAACATTTAAAAATTTTATGATATTAAAGACAAATATTGAAACTGAATTCCTACTGAGGACAATTTCAGTCATTATTTATCATGGATAAAAGAAACACATTTCATGATATGTTTAGATCCTGAGCACTTTGATCTCATGAAAAAGTCACAACACTCTCCCTTTTAATATATAACATTTAAAAATTGCAGATTGATTACTGATAACAGAGAGTTATTTAGTTAAATATTCTTTTTCTGGGGCAAATAAAGACTCAAACCATTATAACAAAGGAAAATTTAATTTTCACCTCAGAGTCCGTTGACATTCAGGGATGTGGCTATCAATTTCTTCAAGGAGGAATGGGAATGCCTGGACATATCTCAGATAGATTTGTACAGAGAAGTCATGTTGGAGAACTACAGCAACCTGGTTTCTGTAGGTGAGAATAAATTCTTTCATAATTGCTGCTTAGACCTAGGAATGTCTAGTAACTTATATTAGTACATGAATTGCTTTCTATCAGTGAATCCCATCTCCCAATTATTACTAGATATTGGTGAGTATAATATTTATTAAAAATTTTCATATTCTAAATGATCTATTAATTTAGAAAATGCTCCCTTCAATCACAAATTGTTTTTTTTAGGCAGTTATTCAGTAGGAAAAATGTGTGAATACAGTCTGATTTCCACAGCTTTATTTATGTAATGGGGTAATATAAGGAAAGGTAAATGCATACACAATTAAAATTATGGATTTACCAGCCTAAAACACTTGTCAAATATGTACTAATAAGACTTCACTACTGAGTGTTACATTACTTAACTTCATATCCACTGTGTACAAGCCACTATTAAAATTCACCTCTGGTCCCCATCATGTAAATAAAATATCATATGTCTGTTCTAATTCACAGGCCTTTCTGTATCAAAACCAGAGCTAGTCACCTGCCTGGAACAGAATAAAGAACCCTGGATTGTGAACCCAAAGGAAGTAGAAGGCAGAGAATCAGGTAGGGTGGAAGAAAACAATGGTTATATGTAGAGTACAAAACAAGAAGCAAACCATAACTGCTGTGGGATTACCACAGCTCCTCACTAGAATTAATGCCTAAGAAATTCTTTACAATAGTACACTAGGATACAGCATATAGAAAATTTTACATAATTTCCCCTCATTTCAACAAAATAGTGATTAGATGAAATTTAGTGTGCCAATAGCAGTTTTACAATATATGTGGGACTTTATTTTGTGTTCCTATAAATGTCCTAAATTCTCTCCTGTATGTCAGTGATCTAGGATTTTTCTGTTTGTTTGTTTTTTAAACATTTTTACATTATATCTGGATTACTATGTTTTCTTTCTTTTACCTTCTTGCATACCATCCTTTTACCACACCAATCCAAAGTCATAATTTCTGCATCACATCTCTATCAAAGAAAGTACAGAAAATTCATAAAAATCAAAGAATATTTGGGCTGACCAACTGGTTCTGAACATAAGAATTTGAAGGTGATTTATATACCCTGGTATTACTCAATTGAAAAACAGGTTTTCTTAAATCTTGAAGCTAGGGAATGCACATATGTTCTTGTCACAAAGTTGTGAATTGGGCTCCACTTTCCATTTTATGAGATGACATTTTGCCTGTAGTATTGGGCTTGTGTAGGTTTTGGACTTGCTGTCACAGACTTGGTGATAGTATGGCAATTGTTCCTATAATGTTTGTAAAACTCTTCTTCTATAGAGTCATTTATCATTTTTTGGTCTTTATGTTCTTTCTGTAGTCATTTATTCATAGGTGTCTGAACACTGATGCAAGGGTTAAGATAAAGGAATCCTAGGTAGGGCTTAATTCTTCAAAATCTCCATATTAAGCTTTTCTATTGAATGATGAATAATATGTTAATCCATGGCTATAACAATATAGCATTATTTTAATGCCATGTTCATTAAGCAGAATAGTATTTTTTATCCAGGGCCCATGTACAATTTGGTCTCAGTTTCTTGGCTGCAATAATAGTTTCACCATTATTCTGTGGAAAAAACCCTCCATTTCCACTTTGCTACAAGCTCCCAAATTATATAAAGTCCTAATCAGATTTCATCTGATTATGACAAAACTAATACCTGGAAGAAGCCAAGGGCCTTCTGGAATTCAAGCTGAGGCTCAGGAAACCTTGGAAATATTTGGCTTTTGATTATTAGCCATTTCCTGCTATGAAATTCTAATGTCCCATTGTACCTTTTCCATCATTTATTGGGCACCATTTCCCCTCTACTAATGGAATATTTAGATAACCTTCTGCACTGACAATGTGCACTACCAGAACCCCATCTCAAGCCTCCCTGTAATTCTTGTCATTAGCAGCACCTGACAAGAACCATCCCCAAAGGGAAAAAAGTATCTTATTAGAGATAGCTCTGTACTCTTTCAGGACAGACTTAAGTATCCAAGAACAAATGAAACAACACCTGTCTTCTAAGTCAAGTGGATAGCTTTATGTCTTGTGCAACCTAGTGTGAGAACCCCTTTACTACAGCCTTACTAACATTACAGACTTCTAACTTCTTACCTACTCACCTCTAGGAATGTTGACTGAGCACATAGATCCCCTTCTTGATATTCTAACTGATCACTTGCTCTCAATTGTACTCCTCCTTTACCACTCCTGTTTTGGGTTGTAAAAGAATGTCTGGCAGTCACTGCCTGAGGAAAAGTCTTACCTGCCTTGATGACACCATAGAAATCCAAGCTTGCTGACCTTCTTTGGCCAGAAGATTGCAATGACATGGGTTTGTATCTGAGCATCTCAGAGACAGAGGGGAAACTGAGGTATAAGGAGAATGGAGAGAGGATATTGAGGATTTTGACTGGAGAGGATTTTGACTAGAGAACTTGAGCATAAGATGGAAGATGATAGGAAAGTACTAGATGGTTAAGAATGAGATGAGAAGTACCTAGATAAAGCAGAATTAAGATGAGAGAATTAACATAAATCTTAGAGCAGAAAGCAGATAAAGGTACAGACAAATCATGCAAGAAAGGAAATATGCTTGAGTACAAAACTGTAGTTGTATAGATAGGAATTTATCCAGGAGGAATAAAGCAGATGGACAAAGAGCTTGGTGTACTTCGATTCTTTTTCTGAAAATAATTCTCACCATTTATAGTTTCTCTTCTGGGCCTTTGAGAAATATATTATTAAGGCTGTTCCTATAATAATATATAAGACCATTGGCCTCAACCTAGCAACCTAAACTCTATAGAAAACATAGAGACCAAAATCTTAAAAGTGAAAATCCACAAATTTGAGAAAAGGTACAGTACTTGTCTTTCTGTTTTAAGTCACTTAAAATAATTTTTTTCAGTTCCATTCATTTACATACAATACGTAAAATATCAAAAACAAATGGATGGATTTCTTGGCATATAACCTAACAAAAATAAATCAAATGACATGAACAATTTATCATGTCACCTGTTCTGAAACTGAATGGAAGGAACAAAAAAAAACTCAACTTAAGAAATCCAGATGGATTCAGAACAGAATCTCACCAGACAAGTAAAGAAAAACTAACACCAATACATTTACAATTGTATGACAAAATGGAAATTTCAATTTCAAGAACACCTCAAAATAATTATCTACTAGGATCAAGGTAGCTTCCTCCAAGAGATGCTAATGGGAATCAACATAAGTAAATCATTACATGTAATACATTAGGGCAGACTATAAGAAAGAGACCTAATGATCTCATCATTAATGCAGAAAAGGCTTTTGACAAAATACAATATCCCTTCATTACAAAAATTCAGCATGAAGGGACTTATCTACATTTAATGGATTAAGTTTATTGTAAGTATTTACCAACACAATCATTTTAAATGGAGAAAACTGAAAACAGTTCTTCTATAATTGGAAAATAAAGGATACCCACTCTCTGTGTAATTGTTCTATGTTCTGTTTAAAGTTTCAATGTCAGTCTATGATAATAGGAAGTTCAAGGGGATACATATAGGAAAGAAAGAAGTCATAGTATCCTCATTACACTTAATATTTATTTTATACCAGAAACTTTAAATCAAGATTCTTATGTTTTGTGCTAAGGTTGTTCCTAATCTCTGGTTTTTTGTTTGGTACTGCCAACCTGGATGCTCCTATATATCCTTCCACATTATACTGTAGACATACTTTTTAAATTGAGTCTAAACACAGCAGTAAAAAATTGTAGTTACCCTTCCTCTCATTCAAGTTCCCTGAGATTGTTAATTAAAAAATAACTGACAGCTGTATTGGAAACAGCAGACAGAATCTGAGGCATAGCCACAGCTAAAAGTATTTCTCACACTGGGTAAGCAATGTATTTGTCTACAGGCCCAGCAGGAAATTGATACCACACCAGTGTCTCCAATGAAGAATTCCCTTTAATTTCTATGATCCATTCTTAAATTCCACTATTTTACAGTTTTGCAGTGAGACAACTGATTAGATTCTCTCTTAAGTATATTTTAAACAGTGAAAAAGCTTCTTTTGGATTCACTTGAAAATTATGTATCTAAATAATGGCATCGCTGCACCCAGTTTAATACTTTTGCTTGTTAATAAGGCACTTTATCTCCAACCACATGAATTTTCATTGTTGAGACTTTTTGACTATTTGTGAAATCAACATAAATATAAGTAAACTTTGCCTACCAGTTCTTCATTAGTTTGTTATTTTTAAAAAATGCACTATATAACCATAGTATGTAGAATTGCACCAGCTCCCAGGGAAGTGATTATAAGCCGATGTCAGAACAACTAAGGGGCATTGCAAGTTCACGGTAAGGGTAGTAGGTAGCAAAGAGAAATGATGGAATAGACTCTTTGAATCAATTCACAAAATAAGAACAGAAAACAGAAGAAAAGCTGCCTCATAGGATAACTTAATATGAACTTATGACTGGCAAATTCCATTTTGAAGTTTGTATTTCATTTAAACACTTCATCTTAGTATATAACACAGTGTACTTTCATAGCAATACTGCTTTAAACATTATCCATTGACAGGAAGACATTCCATCCTTTTTCACAGTGCCTCTTTCTCAAAACAGTCTATAATTAATAAATAGATTCTTGGGTATCTATTTGAAAGAAGCCATCATGGAATATATCTTCTTTCTCATTCATATGAGATGACTTATAACCATTTTCAGTAGGACAAGTGTATGCATATATATTTATATATCAAATAAATATACTGTGTATTAATGCAGAGAATATATTTTGAAAACATAGAGTGAGAAAACAGTGAAAAGCAGCACACACTCATGTGACATGCATTCAAAAAATTTACTTTGACAACTGCATTAGAAAGAGAAAAAAATCCTTGTAAAAACTGTGAGGTAATATAAATGTTTGTGGTCACCAAAAAAGAAGCTTTTGTAGGAGAACAGGCAAGAAATCTCACCTCCATACATACATTTACCTGAGAAAAAGCCATCTCTCTTTTCCCTTCTGTCTGGATCCTCTCAGGAAACTTTATCTCAAAGTTTCACCTTCCTGATAATATATTGGATTTCAAAGCAAAGCAAAACAAAACAAAACAAAACAAAAAACAAACAAAAAAAAAAAACAACAAAAAACCAGCCTTGTATACCTTCTACCACACTAAGAGACTGGAAGGAGGATCAAAAAGCTCACTCTCTGTACTTTACTGGAACAGAGATGTAGAACAACATGAGCTCCCAGATGCAGACAACACTGAACATTCTACTTTCATGCATTCAGGTAGGTAGACTGCTTGGCCAGCATGAATGACTTTAGTACAGACCTGGAAACATGGTTAAATTGACTTGCTAGAGCTAGCAGAATCAGGTGGGCATTTCATATTGAGGCTGAGCACAGCTGACATTGAGAAGCATTGAGGATACTCACATTCTCTTTCTCTGAGGAGGTTAATTACAGTTGATTAAAACGAGGCTTCTATAGAGGACAACAAACAGTATCTGTGGGGCATCTAAGACGAAAGAAATTCTTCAACTGGGTAAAAAAAAATCTAGTTGCTTGTGTCCAAGAAGCATGAAGGCAATGTATTCCCCTCTAAAGTCTCCAATGACTTTTCCCATTAGTTACCATTATAAAGTATATAATATTAAGATTCTGCAACTTTGCCAGGAGAACCATGATTAAAACTTTTCACAAAGTTATTTTCACAATAACATCAGTTCACCTAGGAACACTTTTAAGCAATTATTGGTGAAAAATGAGTATACGGGTGCTGGTGGTGCATGCCTTTAATCCCAGGATTCAGGAGGCAGAGGCTAGTGAATCCCTGTGTGTTCATGACACCCTGGTCCTTAAAGTGAGTTCCAGGACAAAATCAACACAGAGAAACGCTGTCTTGAAAAATCAAAAAAGAAAGAAAGAAAGAAAGAAAAAGAAAGGAAGAAAAATCATAAGAAGCAAGTGGTATTTTTAATGTATGGGAGTTCCTTAGAACCCTCTAATACCTTAAGATTTTAGTGAAAAACACTGAATCCCATCTTTTAACAACTCTTTTTTGACAATTTTAACATATATTGATGGTTAAAAATGCCCTCCTACATAAGGCTGATTTGCAAAACAGGACTTTATTAATTTAATTAAAAGAGGAATTCATCGAACACTCCCAGGAAGTGACATTGACTACATAGAAATCTGCACACATACTCAGTTTATCTTTGATTTCTACATAGTTCCATAGTAATTACTCAAAGACCCATTAATATTTGGAATTAATTAGGCAAAATTTTGGTTTTTTGTCTATTTCTTGCACTAAGATAAGGCATTTCCTAGAATCAGGGCTGTATGTCATGTATGTCACTTTGCAGAAATGAAGAATGCACAGAAACTCCATAGTGTTTTTTAAATTTCCACATTCAATTTCCAGTTCCTACAACGTATGCATATATTTTCAATTGAATTCTTGAACACCAATTCCTCTCATTAGAAGAAAAGTCATAATTTTATAACTCCTAAACAGGTTAAAGAGAAACTACTCCTAAACTGAAGAAAATGCAATGACCTTCTTTGAATAGGAAATTCTGCACCATAACCACCTCCTTTAAAATGAATAAACCGAGGCCAACCCCTAGCTCCTGTCTGCCCTGGAACTCCCATCTGTAACAGAGGTGAGTGCCTGGGGTTATAGCCAAAGAGGCAACTGCTCCTGAGTCTCCCACCCCCGCTGGACACAGGCCATCCCAGGAGGAACTGCCCAACTTGGCTCCAGTTTCCTGCCAATCCGCAGGCCCTATGGGAGGGCTCCCCTTTTCCAAGACTGCAGGCAGACACTGCAGTCTCCACACCCTGCCCCCACAACCAGTTGCCTGAGACCCCAGCCACTTCCTGAGACTCAGAGACCAACCCCCAGCTCCTGTCCCTCCCAGAACTCCCATCTGGACCAGAGGTGAGTGCCTGGGGTTATAGTCAGAAAGGCAACTGCCCCTGGGTCCCACCACTGGACACAGGCAATCCCAGGAGGACCTGACCAAGTTGGCCCCAGTATCTGGGCAATCAGCAGGCCATGCAGAAGGCTCCCCTTTTCCAAGACTGCGGGCAGACCCTGCAGTCTCCACACCCTGCCCCCACACCCATCTGCTGGAGACCCCAGCCACTTCCTGAGAATCAGAGACCAGCCCTCAGCTTCCATCCTGCCCTGGAACTCTCATCTGGACCAGAGACCAGAGGAACTCCCATCTGGACAAGAGACCAGAGAAACTCCCATCTGGACAATAGGTGCTCCCATCTGGACAAAATAAGGAGACCCCAGGGAATTCCCGAGACTCAGAGTCCCACCCCCCCCAGCTCCTATCTGGCCAGCACTCTCATCTGGACCAGCACTCCCATCTGTCCCAGAGCTTCCATCTGGACCAGAGAGAGGATAATAATAATAATAATAACCCCTAAGGAAATAGAATCAGTCATTAAAAGTCTCCCAACCAAAAAAAGCCCTGGACCAGATGGTTTCACTGCAGAATTCTACCACATCTTCAAAGAAGACTTAATACCAATACTCTTTAAATTGTTCCACACAATAGAAGCAGAAGGTATATTACCAAACTCCTTCTATGAGGCTACAATTACCCTGATTCCTAAACTAAACAAAGATGCAACAAAGAAAGAGTACCACAGTTCCAGGAAAGGCATAAAGCTTCACAGAGAAACACTGTCTAGAAAGTTAAAAAAAATCACCCTACCAAAAACACAAACTGAGAAATCAGTACCTAGACCCTCAATCATCTCAAATCCAGATACTTCGACACCAGCATAAGAACATAATCAACAATAGCTGTAGCAATATTTCACTACCAGAATCATGCTATCCTACTACAGAAAGACTTGGGTATTCCTTCACAGTTGAAGGACAATTAAGATAAACATTATGAAGATGATAGGAGTTCTTAAAGAGGAAGTACATGAATCCCTTTAAGGAAAGCAGAGAATGGAATAATGTACTATTGGAAAAAAATAACCCATCCCTTAAAAAAAGCCAAAGCCAAATAAACAGTTGATGATAATGAATGATCTCTTTATCACCTAATAATGGAAAGAGAAGCAATTAAAAATATAAACTGAAAAAGTTCTAGAAATGAAAACCTAGGTTTTTAAACAGGAACTATAGAACCATGCGTCACCAAGAAAACACAAGACATGGAATAGAGAATTTCAGGCTTTAAATGTAAGATAGAAGATATGGCTATATTGATGAAAGAAAATATTAAGTTGGAAGCTTTCCTGAAACATAAGATCTAGGAAACCTGGAACACTATTACAAGACCAAGCATAGGAAAAATAGGAATTCAAGGAGGAAAATATCAGCTCAAATCCCAAAAAGGATTCAAAAAACAAATTTCCTAACTAAAAAGAAAGAAGAGAACATAGCCCAGAGAATCTACTAAGTAGAGCTCACAGGGGCCCACAGTGGCTCACAGTGACTGAAATACCATTTACTACCTGTATGGGTCCACATTTGAATATGTGTTACTATTGTATATTTTGGTGTTTTTGTACAACTCCTAACAAAGGAAGCAGGGATGTATATCTGACTCATTTGCTTGCTCTTGAAATCCTTTAACTCCTACTAGCTTGCTTCATCCAGGCTTGATATGAAGGTTCCTCCCTAGTCTTATTGTCATTTGTTGTATGGTTATGTTTAGTGAGTCAGGGTCAGGGTCAGGTTTTGGGTCAGGCACAGGATCAGGTTCTGGGTTGGGGTTAGGGTTAGTGTCAGGGTCAGGTTTGGGGTTAGGGTTAGAGTCAGGTTCAGTGTTAGGGTCAGATTCTGGTTCAGGGTTAGGGTTAGGGTCAGGGTCATTGTCAGGGTCATGGTTGGAGTTAGGGTTAGGGTTAGGGTCAGGGTCAGATTTGGGGTTAGGTTTAGGGTCAGGGTCGATGTCACGGTCAGGGTTAGGTTTAGTATTGGGTTTAATGGTTAGGGTCAGGGTCATGTTTTTGGTTAGGATCAGGGTTAGGGTCAGGGTCAGGTTTGGGGTTAGGCTTAATGGTCAGGGTCAGGGTCGGGTTTGGGGTTAGGATTACGGTCTGGGTTAGGGGTTGGGTTAAGGTTAGTGGTTAGTTAGGGGCGTTCTTTGCCCTCAGCAGGTGTCTCTGACCCTATCACGTGTTGTGTGGCCTCCATTCTTTGGTCAGAAGGAAACTTCCTGTTCCCTCTTTATAACATCAGCATGTTTGGACTCCATCAGTATGTGTGGAACCACATTTCCCATCATGCCTCTAGGGTCATCTCACAGGATGTCTTTCTTTACAGCATCTGTATGTGTTGAACTACATTTCCCATCATGCCTCTCGGGTCGGAAAGAAACTTCCTGTTCCCTCTTATACCATCAGCATGTTTGGACTAAATTACCCAGCATGCCTTTCTCAGCCTTGTCTGTCTAACATAAACTTTCTCTGTAGTTTCTCTCTATTAAAAACTACATTTCTAATCATGGCTCATGGGTCATTTCCCAGGATGCTTTTCTCTGTATTGTCCATTTATTCCAAACTAAATTTTCAATCATACCTATTGGGTTCAGAAATTAACTTCCTGTTTTCTTTATATACCATAAGTGTGCTTTGGACTCCATTTCCCAGGATGCCTCTCTGTGTAGTGTCTATTAAAAAACTACATTTCCCATCATGTTCTCAAATCATTTCCCAGGATTCCTGTCATTATAGATCACTATCTGTTGGACTCCATTTCCCAGGATGCCTATTTGTGTAGTGTCTGTCTATTTCCATTATGCCTATGAGGTCATGTCCAAGGATGCCTGTCATTATAGATCACTTTCTGTTGGACTCCATTTCCCAGGATACCTCTCTGTGTAGTGTCACTCTATTGAAATGTATTTCCTAGAGCATGAGATATGCAGAGAGAGGCCTCCTGGGAAATGACGCAAGTGGCATGATGGGAAATATAGTTCCTAGAGGATGAGAAATGCAGAGAGAGGCCTCTCTTCAGCATCATTATATTTCAGACTCCATTTCCCAGGATGCCTTTCTCTACATCATCACTACATTCTGGATTTCACTTCCCAGGATGCCTTGCTCCACAGCACCATGACACTGTGGACTGCATTTCCCAGGTGTCCTGTGTCCCCCGGTTTTTCCCCTTTTCTTCAGCAGGTGTCCAGGGCCTTTGCAGTTGACCTGACATTCTGCAGGGTTATGGTGCCTCAGTGGGTGGGGTCAGGGTTAGGAGTAGAGTCATGGTGTCAAGGTCTGGGGGTCACAGTCATAGGGTCAGGGTCAGGGGTTAGGTTAAGGGTTCACATTTACAGCTTGTGTCATGGGCTGGGGTAAAGCTTAGGTTAAGGTTATCCCAGGGTTAATGGTTAGGGTTAGGGTCAGGGGGTCATGGTTAGGGTTAGTGTTAGTGTCAGAGTGTTAGGTTTAGGGTTAAAGGTTAGAGTTAGGTTAGGGTCAGGGGATCACTGTTAGGGTTAGGGATAGTGGTTATGGTTAATGGTTAGATTTATGGTTAGTGGTTAGTTTTAGGGTTAGGATGAGGTTTATGGTTATGGTTAAGGTTAGTGGTTAGGTTTATCGTTAGGGTTAGTGTTAGGGTTAGGGTCAGGGTGTCACTATTAGGGTTAGGGTTATTGGTTATGGTTATGGTTAGTTGTTAGGTTTATGGTTAGTGGTTAGGTTTATGGTTTGGTTTAGAGTTCGTGGTTATGGTTAGTAGTTACTGTTATTGATTAGATTCACTATAAGTGTTAGGGTTAGGTTTGGGTTGTTATTATGGTCACGGTTAGTGGTTAGGTTTATGGTTAGTGGTTAGATTTAGGGTGTGCTTTGCCCTCAGCAGGCATCTCTGACCCTCCTCAGTGGTCCTGTGTCTCTGCACTTGGGTCATTAGGAAGCTTCCTTTCCCTCTTTATAGCATCAGTTCTTGTTGGACTCCATTTCCCATGAGGCATCTCAATGGGAGCCCCAGACTGACTGGGTTTACCAGACATGAACTCTTGCTTGTATTTCACTTACATATCCCTTACAAGAAAGACACTCAGCTTTAGGAGCAAAGATCACGCTCCTACTTTCCAGATTTTCCTATACAGCAGAACCATGAGCGTGCTCAGAACAATAGAACTGTGTTTCCTACTCATATGGACCATATCGAGTTCAACTCTGCTTATGAAACTCATAGGAACAGCAGGTCCTCTTACATCCAATGCACTGCAACTGCTGGGAAGAAACACTTGAGCTCTGTGCACTGTGTATGTCCATGTGAACCCAAGACTGACTAGATTTACAAGAAATGAACTATTGCTTGTAGGAAGACTGATGGCATGGGATTTACCTCCGTTTTTGAAGGGAAATTCAAACCACAGTTCCCAAACATGAAACACACTCTGCTCTGGAGCAAGAATCATGCTCCTGCTTTCAGTGTTTCTAATAGAGCTGAAACAGTAAGCTTGCTCAGAACCAAAGAACTGTGCTTCCCCCCCACACACAGGCCATATCCTAATTAACTCTGCTTAGGAAACCAATATGAACAGCAGCTCCTCTTATATCAAATGGGTTTCTTTTGCTCAAAACAGACACTCTGTAATGTTCGTCCATTCCAAACTACATTTCCGATGATGCCTCTCAGTTAACTTTCCAGGATGCCTTTGATGACACCATCAGTATGATTGGACTCCATTACCCAGGATTCCATTTCAGGACATTAGAATGGTTCTAGAAACTGCATTTCCCTGCCAGGCGGTGGTGGCACACACCTTTAATCCCTGCACTTGGGAGGCAGAGCCAGGCAGATCTCTGTGAGTTCGAGGCCAGCCTGGGCTACCTAGAGAGTTCCAGGAAAGGCACAAAGCTACATAGAGAAACCCTGACTTAAAAAAAGAAAAAAAAAGAAAGGAAAAAAGAAAAGAAAAGAAAAGAAAAGAAAAAGAACCTGCATTTCACAATATGCCCATTGGATGGTTTCCTAGGATCCCTTTCCTTTGAGCATTGCTCCATGTTAGACTCCATTTCCAAGGATGCCTTTCTCAGTATTGGTCATGTATTCCAAACTACATTTCCCATCAGGACACTCGGGTCATTTCCCTTGATGACTTTCCTTAAAGCATCAGTGCCTTTCACTTAAGCATCATTTGGACTTCATTTCCCTGGATGCCTTTCTCTACAGCATCACTACATTTCAGACTTCATTTCCCAGGATGCCTTTTTCAGTATCATCACTACATGTTGGCCTCCATTTCCCAGGGTGCCTTTCTCCACAACATCACTATAGTTGGACTTCATTTCCCAGGATGCCTTTTCCACAGCACCATGACACGTTGGACTCCATTTCCCAGGTGTCCTGTGTCCTCAGCAGTTTTCCCTTTTCTTCATCAGTTGTCCAGTGCCTCAGCTGGTGATCTGACCTTCTCCAGGGTTGTGGTGCCTCAGTGAGTTGATGTTATTGTCAGGGGTCAGGGTCAGGGTCAGAGTCAGGGTCATGGTTAGGGTCAGGGTTTCAGGGTCATGTTGTTAGGGTTACTGTTAGGGTGAGGGAGTTATTGTTAGAGTTAAGGGTTACTGGTTTTTAGGGTTAGGTTCAAAGGGTTAGGGTCAGGAGGTTAAGTTAGGGTGATGGGTTAGGTTTAATGTTATGGTTATGGTTAGTGTTTAGGGTTAGAGTTAAGTTGAATGGTTAGGGTTAGTGGCTAGGATTAGGGTCATCCCTTGTTCTCAGCAGGTGTCTCTGACCCTCTGCACTTGTTGTGTGTCCTCCACAATCCCACTGTTCCTCTGCAAGTTCCTGTTCATCAGCAGTGTGTTTCCCATCATGCCTCTCAGGTCATTCTCCAGGATGCCTTTGATGACACCATCACTGTGGATTGGACTCTGTTTCCCAGGATTCCATTTCAGTACAGGAGAATGGTTCTAGAACCTGCATTTTCCATCATGCCTCTTGGATCACTTCCTAGGATCACTTTCCTTAGAGCATTGGTTCATGTTGGACTCCATTTCCCAGGATGCCTTTATCAGTATTGGTTATCCTTTCCAAACCACATTTCCCATCATGCCTCTTGGGTCACTTTCTGGGATTCCTTAGATGACACCATCAGTGTGGATTGGACTCCATTTCCTAGGATTCCCTTTCAGTACATTAGGATGCTTCTAGAAACTACATTCCCCATCATGCCTTTATAGTCATTTCCTAGGATGCCTTTGATGACACCTTCAGTATTGTTTGAACTCCATTCCCCAAGATTCGATTTCAGTACATGACTATGGTTCTAGAACCTGCATTTCTCATCATGCCCCTTGGATGGTTTCCTAGGATCCCTTTCCTTAGAGCATTGCTTCATGTTGGACTCCATTTCCCAGGATGCCTCTCTCAGTATTGGTCATGTATTCCAAACTACATTTCCCATCAGGACACTCGGGTCCTTTCCCACGATTCCTTTCCTTATAGCATCAGTATTTTTTACTCCATTTCCCAGGATGCCTTTTTCTACACGATCAATATATTTCATACTCCATTACCCAGGATGCCTTTCTCTACAGCATCATTACATTTCAGACTTCATTTCCCAGGATGCCTTTCTCCACTGCACCATGGCATGTTGGACTCCATTTCCCAGGTGTCCTGTGTCCTCAGGAGTTTCCCCTTTTCTTCAGCAGGTGTCCAGGGCATCAGCAGGTGTCCAGGGCCTCAGTAGGTGAACTGACTTCTGGCAGGGTTTTGCTGCCTCAGTAGTGTGGGGTTGGGGGTCAGGGTCAAGAGGTCAGGGTCAGGGATTAGAGTTAATAGTTATGGTTTGGGTTAGGGTCAGGGTCAATGGGTCAGAATCATGGGTTAGGGTTTGCGTTAGGGTTAAGATTTATGGGTTTTTTGGTTCTGGGTCAGGGATTAGTGTCAGGGGCTCATGGTCAGGATCAGGGGGTTAATCTTAGGGTTAGGCTAGATTAGTGTTAGGGTTAAGCTAGGGTTATTGGTTACGGGTATGTTAGGGTTAGGGTTATTTTAGGTTAGGGTTAGGGTTTTGTTAGGTTAGGGTTAGGTTAGGTTAGGTTTAAGTGTTATAGATTTTTAGGTTGTGAATTAGGGGTTAGGGTTAGGGTCAGACTTCCATTTCTTGAGGTTATGGTTAGGGTTATGGGTTACAACTTCTTAGAATCAGGGTTTGAGGAGTTTGTGAGTAGGATCAGTGTTAGGATTGGTTTAGAGTTACAGGCTAGGGGTCTTTTAGGTAAATATAGGGGAGTTTGTGGTTAGGGTAAGGGTTAGATATAGGCTTGGGTTCAGGTTAGGGTTAGTGTAGATGAGTTTGCAGTTATGGTTAGCATTAGATTTAGGCTTGGAGTCAGGTTAGAGTTAGGGTAGGCATGTTTGTGGTTATGGTTATTTTTAGATTTAGGCTTGTGGTCAGGTTAGGGTAGGCGAGTTTGTTGTTATGTTTAGGGTTAGATATAGGCTTGGGGTCAGGTTAGAGTTTGGGTAGGCGAGTTTGTGGTTTGGGTTTGTTAGGGTTAGGTTTAGTGTCATGTTAGTGTTATTATTATCAGTAGGGCTTAGGTCATGTTAGGGTTAGGGTGAGGTTATGGTTAAGGTTAGGACTTCTGTTATGATACTGTTAGGGTAAGGCAGTTTGTGGTTAGGGTTTTGTGTTAGGGTTTAGTTTATGGTCAGGTTAGTGTTAGGGTTAGTCTTAGGGTTCTGGTCAGGTTAAGGTTAGGGTCATGTTAGGGTTAGGGTTATGCTTGTGTCAGGTTAGGGTTATAGTTAGGGTTAGTGTTAGGCTTGTGTCAGGTTAGGGTTAGGGTTAGGCTTGTGTCAGGTTAGGGTTATGGTTAGGCTTGTGTTAGGTTAAGGTTAGGGTTTGACGTTGTATCAGGTTAGGGTTATGGTTAGTGTGAAGGTTATGTGTTTAGTTAGTCATTGTGGTTATTTGTTAGTTCCAGCCATGACCTTTGCCCTCCTCAGGTGTCCTATTTCCTCCACTCTCCAGTCAGAGGGTAACTTCCTGTTCCCTCTTTATACTATCAGTAGGCTTTCCATGATGCATTTGTCTATGACATCACCCCATATGGTCTATATGTCTCAATATCCCTTTCTCTACGACATCATTACACATGAACTACATTTCCTGTAATATTTTCTCTATGATATCATTATATGTGGCCTACATCTCCCATAATGCCTTTCTGCATTTCATCATCAAATATGGACTTCATTTGCCATCATGTATTTCCCCTTGTCATCATTACATTTGGACTCCGTTTCCCAGGATTCCTTGCTCTGTATTTTCTCTATGTGTTTGACTTCATCTTCCAGGATGCCTCCCCAGGATTAGGGTTAGAGTTAGAATAGGTGAGTTTGTGGTTATATTTAGGGTTAGGATTAGGGTCAGGGTTAGGGTTAGGCTTAGGGTTTGCGCTGGGGAGTTTGTGGTTAGCGTTCTGGTTAGATTTAGGCCCTGCTCATTTTAAATTTAGAGTAGGGGAGTTTGTGGTTAAGATTGGGATTAAATTCACGCTTAGAGTTAGGGTTAGTGTTAGTTTAGTGTTAGGGTAGAGGAGTTTGTGGTAGTTTGATTGTTAGATTTAGCCTTCTGGTCAGGTTAGGGTTGGGGTAGGGGAGTTTGTGGTTACTGTTAGGGTTAGTTTTATGCTTACGGTCAGGTTATGGTCAGGGTGAGTGTTTGCGGTTAGTGTTATGTTTATATTTAGGTTTGGGGTCAGGTTAGTGTTAGGGTGGGGTGTTTTGTGGTAAAGGTTAAGGTTTACTGTTGGTTAAATCCAGTGCTGACCTCACCAGTTTTCCTGCTTCCTCCTCTTTAAGTTCGAAGAAATCTTCCTGTTTCTTCTTATTACCATCAGTAGTCTTCCCATGATGCATTTCATTGCTATCACTACATATGGACTATATTTCCCATGATTCCTTTCTCTTTGATATCATTTCCTATCGACTACATTTCAGACTACGTTTCCCAGGATGCCTTGCTCAAAATGTCCTCCTGTCTGCAGTGTGTCCTCCTGTCCACAGTGTGTCCTCCTGGTGGACTACATTTCCCATAATGCCTTTCTCTATGACACCATTACATGAAGACTACATTTTCCAGGATGCCTTGTTCTGTTTTGCCTCCACCTCTTTTACGTCATCTCCCAGGTTGCCTTTCTGTCTACCTTTGCATTGTACTAGAAACTCCATTTCCCGTCTTGGCTCTCAAGTCAGTAGGAAATATCTTCTTCCCTTTTTAGAGCATCAGTACCTTTAGTTCTTTATTTCCCAGCGTGCATCTTGGGTCATTTCCCAGGATGCCTTTCATGACACAGTGTGGATCAGACTCCAATTCCCATGATTCGTTTTCCATGTATGAGTATGACACTGGAAACTTCATTTCCCATCATGCCTCCTGGATGGTTTCCTTGTTTGCTTTTCATTATACCATCACTATGATGGACTCCATTTCCCAGGATGTCTTTCTCTACAGCATCACTACATTTCAAACTCCCTTTCCCAGGATGTCTTTCTCTAAACCATCACTCCATTCTGGACTCCATTTCCCAGGATGCCTTTCTCCACAGAACCTGGACACTGTGGACTCCATTTCCCAGGTGTTCTGTGTCCCCTTTTCTTCAGCAGGTGTCCAGGGGCTCAGCAGTTGTCCAGGGCCTCAGCATGTGACCTGACCTTCTGCAGGGTTGTGCTGCCTTAGTGGGTGGTGTCAGGGTCATGGGGTCAGGGTTACGGGTAGAATCAGGGAGTCAAGGTCTTGGGGTCATAGTCATGGGGTCAAGGTCAGGGGGTCAGATTAAGGGTTCACATTTAGGGTTTGTGTCATGCGGTTGGATAAGGCTTAGGTTAAGGTTATCTTAGGGTTAATGATTAGATTTAGGGTCAGGGGGTCATGGTTAGGGTGAGGGTTAGTGTCAGAGTGTTAGGTTTAGGGTTAAGGGTTAGAGTTAGGTTAGGGTTAGTGGTTCACTGTTCAGGTTTGGGTTAGTGGTTATGGTTATGGTTATTGGTTAGGTTTAGGGTTAAGTGTTACGGTTCGTGGTTATGGTTAGTGGTTACTGTTAGTGATTAGATTTAGTATAAGTGTTAAGGTTAGGTTTGGGTTGTTATTATGGTTATGGTTAGTGGTTAGGTTTATGGTTAGTGGTTAGTGGTTAGTGGTTAGTGGTTAGATTTAGGGTGTGCTTTGCCCTCAGCCGGTGTCTCTGACCCTCCTGAGGTGTCCTGTGTCTCTGCTCTGGGGTCAGAATGAAACTTCCTGTTCCCTGTTTATAGCATCATATGCTTTGGTTCCATTTCCCAGGATGCTTTCCTCTGTGGTTGTCATTCTTTCTAAACTACATTTCCCAGCATGCCTCTCGGGTAACTTTCCAGGACGGCTTTGAAGACACCATCACTGTGGATTGGACTCCATTTCCCCGGATTCTCTTTCAGTACATAAGGATGGTTCTAGAAACTACATTTCCCTTCATTCCTCTCAGGTAACTTTCCAGGATGCCTTTGATGATACCTTCAGTATGGTTGGACTCCATTCCACAGATTCCATTTCAGTACATTAGAATGGTTCTAGAACTTACATTTCCCATCATGCCCCTTGGATGGTTTCCTAGGATCCCTTTCCTTAGAGCATTGCTTCATGTTGGACTCCATTTCCCAGGATGCCTTTCTCAGTATTGATAATGTATTCCAAACTACATTTTCCATCAGGACACTCGGGTCATTTCCCAGGATGCCTTTCCTTATAGCATCAGTGTTTTAGACTCCATTTCCCAGCATGCCTTTCACTATACCGTCATTTAGACTCCATTTCCCATGGTTCCTTTCACTACACCATCATTTGGACTTCATTTCCCAGGATGCCTTTCTCCACAGCACCATGGCACATTGGACTCCATTTCCCAGGTATCCTGTGTCCTCCGGAGTTTCCCCTTTTCTTCAGCAGGTGTCCAGGGCCCTCAGCAGGTGTCCAGGGCCTCAGCAGGTGACCTGACTTTTGGCAGGGTTGTGCTGCCTCAGCAGTGTGTGGTTAGCGGTCAGGGTCAAGAGGTCTGGATCAGGGGTTAGAGTTAATAGTTAGGGTTTGGGTTAGGGTCAGGGTCAGTGGGTCAGAGTCATGGGTTAGGGTTTGCGTTAGGGTTAAGTTTTATGGGTTTTTCAGTTCAGGGTAAGGGATTAGTGTCAGGGGCTCATGGTCAGGATCAGGGGTTTATTTCTTAGGGTTTTGCTAGGTTAGGGTTAGCATTAAGTTAGGGTTATTGGTTAGGGTTAGGTTAGGGTTAGGTTAGGTTTGGTTAGAGTTATGGGTTAGTGTAGGGTTAGAGTTATGGGTTATGGATTAGGGGAATAGGGCTATGGTTAGGGTTAGGCTT
>NW_023411604.1:0-20157 GCF_903995425.1 Onychomys torridus | reverse complement strand
AAGTATGTATATGTAACAATAGTAATTAAAGAAAGAGAGGTCATGGAGTTGACAGAGAGTGGCACTGGAGGGCTGACAGAGGGAAGATGAGGTGATGGAAATGATATAAACACAGCTCTCATGAAGTTCTAAAAACTTAAAAAAACTTACATGAGAAAGGAAAAAAAACACAAAGTAAGATTACATGCAAAGTATTTCTTTAATCAAAATACTACTTCAGCATACTTTAAAGAGGAAATATGGTCAGATTTTAAATGTGTTTCATGAGTAATGTGATTTTGAATAAACTATTAAATGTGTTAATGAGTAGAATTCCTCAATTTTGCATGTAGATTATGATACTAAATGCTTTTAAGGCAGTTTGAGAATGCATGGAAGTATTCAATAAACTAGAAATATATAATATGTTTTTAATTTATTTCCCATATGGATAGTATATAACAGGGTAAAGAAAGCAAAGTAATATTTAGTATGTTAGTATAATAACTAGATTTTAATATTCTTTAAAATAATAATACAATTTAAAATATTTATTTATTATTTGGGCATATGTGTGTGTGTTGGGGTGGGAGCTTTTGAAAAGATCCCTGGAAATGTAGGAAAATTCTAACCTCTGTCCAAACATACAGAAGAGGAGCAGTAAAACAACTTAATAGTATACTCAGAATTTTTTTCTATTTAACATAATGGACTTTAATCTTCATTAAGCATAAAAGCAATAATTAGGAAACTACCTTGATGGTATTGGCAAAAACAATATCTGGATAGTCTAGACATTTTAAATACTGTCTGAGAAAACCATTGCCCTTAAGTCATTCTCCAGTCTCCAGACTGTAAAGAAAAAAGTTGTTAATAAATAATTTTTCCAGATAGAAGAAAGTAATCTACTAGGTAGCTAAGTACAATGAGTATAATAAAATTGGAATTGGTCTGGCTTTCAGCTTGATACTATACTGCAGAAAGGCTTTTAATGAGTGGCCTTGAGGAATTCATTAACCATGCTTCAACCTCCATCTTACTGTTTTCTAATCTAAAAGATTAAGATGAATCTACTTCCCAGTAGTGTTGATGTTTAATTTCACTTGATTCAAATGCCTTTGGGCTTTTTTCATGATCACCTTGTTTGGTTTTAGAAAGTTTTGAACTATCAGTCTTAATGAAACAGAAGTGATATCACAGAGTATCTTCTTTGTTAAAAACATTGATTCCTATAATATTAATTTCCATGCTGTAATAAATACCTCAGATATTTCTGGGGCTGGAGATGATGCACATCACATGTATTTTGACATAGACTAATCCTGTAAGGTCTCATGATTAATGTGGCTTTCTTCATTTGCTTGAATTTCTATTCACTGCACACTGAGGGAAACATCACTATTCAATTCCTCTTTGTCAATGCCCCTGATCATTTTCTGTGAAGAATAAATTCTCAAATATACTTGACCAGATGTAAAGAGAATATGAGATACGCTTGCTATTTCTGAACATAATTTTATTTCAGCATCAATATAATGGCTGAGGATGCCATACTGTATGTAATCAGTATCCTTAGACAATAAAGTCTTAAAGCTATGTGACACAGAAATAATTAGAGAAAGAGATAGCCAGATTGTTTTTAATCAGCAACAATCTTCACAATAGATTACATATTCATCTACTTTACTAAAGCTGAAATGTACTTCAAGCTATAGAATATACAGATCATAAATTGTAATCTACAATTGTTTCATATTGTTAATTTAATCCCTCCCCGATTCACATGTGGACTCTATAACCCCTCCCAATATGATGATGGGACCAGGAGATGGGATCATTGAATGATAATGATTAGATGAGACTACAAGGTTGCTACCCTTATAATAGGATGAGTAGCCTTGTAAGAGTGGACACTGAAGAGCTACTCTTGTCCCTCTCCCAGATCACACATGCAGAAAGACACATGAAATCAATGAGATGGTAAACACCTGAAAAGCAAGAAATGAAAAATGGCCAAGCGGTGGTGGCACACGCCTGTAATCCCAGCACTCGGGAGGCAGAGCCAGGAGAACCTCTGTGAGTTTGAGGCCAGCCTGGTCTCCAAAGAAAATTCCAGGAAAGGTGCAAAGCTACACAGAGAGACCCTGTCTCAAAAAAACAAAACAAAAAAAAATGAAAAATGAAACCTAACTTGACACCTTGATTCAGGACTCCAAGATTATGACAAATAAATTTCTTATGACAGCCTAAGTAGACTAAGATATTTTCTCTTGTTTATTCTGAAGGCTCTTAATGAACACAGTAGAATAATTATTTATGTTCCACTTTATAGTTATGCCAGAATTTGACATAGCTTGGATAAACAAGTAGATACTAAACTCCTCATTTATTGAACTGAAGTTTGGTCTACTAGAGTGACATGTAACCTAGAATGGGTCATCTTATTATCTCATATGTTGATATGACTTTGAGAAATAACCAGGGAATGCACAAGATAATTATTTTCAGAAAAGTATACCAAATATATATGCATAGTACATGAGATACTAATTTCATTAAAATTGGTTATCTAAAAACTAGCTTGCAAAGGATAAATAGTCCAAAACTTGGAAAACAAGTCTACCTTTGAAAAGAACTTGAAATCACTAGGTAGTTATTTTCTAAATAAGCACTCAACTCTAAGCCCATGCAAGGTTATGGTTGGTCACATCATTAGGAGTTTGTAAATTAACTTGATATGAAATGAATGTTTATTGGATGACAAATGATTATATAAACTTAATTTAAAAGTAACATCTATTTCTATTTCTATTGTAAGCATATTAGTTGTTTCTAACTGAAACTTAACAAAATAATTTTGTGAAAATATATTTGTGGATTGATGGTATAGTGAAGAAAAAGACATCTTTTAATAGTTGTTACTATGATTTGAATTTTTCTAGTTACTGCACCCCTTTATTGCTCACATTTGGTTAATTATCCTTAGTTCTGCTTTTCACTGCAATTAGATTTTATGACTAAAATAGATCATGTGGTGCCCTAGTGAGTCAACAAACAAAATTAATCTTTATTAGTATTCTGATTTTAATATATTATTTGAAAAGACCATTATTTTATAATTATAATTTTTCTTTTTGATAACTTCCTAAGATCAATGAACATGTAAGTGAGAATACAGGAATGAACTCTGCTATATAGAGACTGATATATGAAGGCTCCCTAGAGAACACCATGCTCCTTGAAAACCTATTTGTGTTTACACATAGTAGACATTATTGTTGCTGGATGATTATCAACATTTTGATTAAGAACTGAAATTTACTTTATTTGTCTTTTGGGATTTTTTTGATCACTGATAGGCTTTTTAAAAAATATGTCTACAGTTATTTTTAGAAATTTATTTATAACATTATACTTGGACCATCTTTATTTGTTTATTTTTATGACAATTTTTTATAATGGTTATTTATGTAGAATGCTAAAAGTGTGTGTATCTTTTGGCCTGATTTAGAACTAGTTTTTAGCAGGCCTTGTTCATGGAATCTATACTGAACCATATCCAAAATTGTAAATGACAATTATCTCTGTATTTGTCTTAAACACAAATATGTTGTACTCATTAGTTTTGCTTAGAAAATGGCTCCAAATAACAATTATTCTATCTAAAATTTGTAAATACAGTATAGCTAGTGCATTTATTATAGGGGTATTTCAACGAAATGAAGATCAATGCATCATAAGTGATAGAAAGTCGTACCAAGAGGTGAGTCTTTGTTCTCCTAGCCGATCATCCCAGCCTCTAGGCTTTAGGCCTTGGGGCTCAACCTGTGCCCCTATAACCCCACCCATTGCAGTCTCAGTTGCAGACCAGCAGACAGGACTCCTGCAGGCAGGCAGGACTACCACCATCCCCCACCAGACCCTGCAGTCTACAAACCCTACCCCATGCCCCAAACACACCCATCCTCTGAGATCACAGCTGCCTGGGACATAGACTCTAGCAGCTCTGAATGGATAAGAGGTGAGTCTTTGTTCTGTTCAATCACACCAGCCTCTAAGCTTTCAGCAAAGGGGCACAACCCATATCCCCATACCCCCACCCATTGCAGTTCCAGCTGCAGGCATGCCAGACTACCATCATTCCTCACCTGACTTTATAACCTACAAGCACTATCCCATTCCCCAAACCCATCCATCCTCTGAGATGTCAGATGCTTTCTGAGACACAGACTCCACCAGCCACAAGTGGACGAAGTACTCCCAGTGGACCAAGAGCTCTGATTGGAGCAAGAGCTCCAAACTGGACCCAGAGCTTCCATTGAAACAAGAGTGCCAATTGGACCTAAAGAGGTTCCCTCAGACACAGATAATGTTTGCACCAATTGGCGGAAGAGGTGGGTAGACACCAGTGCAAAAATACAGTCAATGACATAAAAAGCAATATGGCAACCCCATGTAGTGGTTCTACATCAGCAAGACCTGAACATCCCAATGCAGAAGAAGCAGAAGAAATCAACCTTAAAAATAACTTTAAGAAGATGATAGAGACCTTCAAAGAGGATATGAAAAATTCCCTTAAAGAAATCAAGGAAAAGACAAACAAAAATTGGAAGAACTCAATAAATCTCCTAAAGAAAGCTAAGAAAACCAAGAAAAAGCAATCAAATAGGTGAAGGAAACAGCTCAAGACTTGAAAACTGAAATAGAGGCAATAAAGACACAAACTGATGGAATGCTGAAAATGGAAAATTTGAGGAAACAAACAGGAACTACAGATGTAAGTATAACCAACAGAATGCAAGAGATGGGAGAGAGACTCTCTAACATTGAAGATACAACAGAGGAAATAGATTCATCAGTCAAAGAAAACAATAAAGCCAAAAAAGTCGTAACACAAAACATCCAGGAAATCTGGGGCACTATAAAATACCAAACCTAAAAATAAGAGGGATAGAAGAAGGAGAATACCAACTCAAAGGCCCAGAGAATATATTCAACAAAATCACAGAAGAAAACATTCAGACCATAATTAAAGAAATGCCAATGAAGATACAAGAAGCTTACAGAACAACAAATAGACTGGACCCAATAAAAAGTACCCTCGCCCCATAATAATCAAACCACTAAACATACAGAATAAAGGGAAAGTATTAATAGCTGCAAAGGAAAAAGGCCAAGTAATACATAAAGGCAGAGCCACCAGAATAACACCTGACTTCTCAATGAAGACTGAAAGACAGAAGGTCTTGGACAGACATTATACAGACACTAAGAGACCAGGGATGCTAGCCCAAACTATTATACTCAGCAAAACTCCCAATCACCATAGATGGAGTAAACAAAATACTCCACGATAGAAACTGGACTTAAATAATATCTATCCACAAATCCAGCCCTACAGAAAGCACTAGAAGGAAAAATCCAAGCTAAGGAAGGTAGATACACCCATGAAAACACAGGCAATAGATAATCCCATACCAACAAATACCAAAGAAGGAAAACACACAACACTACTACCAAAAAAAAAAAAAAAAAAACAAACCACAAATAACAGGAATTAACAATTACTGGTCATTAATATCCCTTAATATCAATGGACTCAGTTTGCCTATAAATAGACAAAGGCTAAAAGAATGGATATAAAAACAGGATTCATCCCTCTGCTGCATATAAGAAACACATCTCAACTTCAAAGACAGACACTACCTCAGAGAAAAAGGTGGGGGGAAAAGATGTTCCAATCACATGGACTCAAGAAGCAAGCTGGTCAACTATCCTAATATCTAACACAATAGACTTCAAGCTAAAATCAATAAAAGAGATCAGGAAGGATATTACATATTCATCACAGGAAAAATCCACAAAGAGGAAGTCTCAGTTCTGAACATTTATGCCCCAAATACAAGGGTGCCCACCATTGTAATAGAAACATTACTAAAGCTTAAATTGCACATCAAACCCCACACACTAGTAGTGGGTGACTTCAACACCCCACTCACACAAATGGACAGGTCTGCCGAACAGAAACTTAACAGCAAAAAGTAAGGGAACTAAAAGATATTATGACTAAAATGGACTTAATAGATACCTACAGAACATTTCACCCACAAAAGAATATACCTTATTCTCAGCACCCCATGGAACCTTCTCTGAAATCAATCAGATACTTGGTCACAAAGCGAATCTCAACAGATACAAAAAATTGGAATGACCTCCTGTATTTTATCAGACCACCATGGCTTAAAGTAAGATGTCAACAATAACAAGGATTACAGAAAGCCTACAATCTCATGGAAATTGAATAATTCACAACTGAATCACCAATGGGTCAAGGAAGAAATAAAGAGAGAAGCTAAAGATTTCCTAGAATTCAATGAAAATGAATATACAACATACCCAAACTTATGGGACATTATGAAAGCAGTGCTAAGAGGAAAATTCATAGCACTAAATGCCTACATAAAGAAGTTGGAGAAATCTCACACTAGCAACTTAACAGCACACCTGAAAGCTCTAGAACAAGAAGAAGCAAACTCACCCAGGAGGAAAAGACACCAGGAAATAATCAAATTGAGGGCTGAAATCAATAAAATAGAAACAAAGAGAACAATACAAAGAATCAATGAAATGAAGAGTTGGTTCTTTGAGAAAATCAAGACAGATAAGCCCTTATCTAAACTGACCAAACGGCAGAGAGAGAGAGTATCCAAATAAACAAAATCAGAAATGTAAAGGGAGACATAACCACAGACAATGAGGAAATGCAGAGAATCATCAGGTCATACTTTAAAAACCTGTATGCCACATAATTGGAAAATCTAAAAGAAATGTACACTTTTCTGCATAGGTACCACATACCAAAGTTAAATCAAGACCAGATAAACTATTTAAATAGACCAATAACCCTTAAGGAAATAGAAACAGTCATTAAAATTCTCCCAACAAAATGCCCAGGATCAGATGCTTTTATCACAGAATTCTATTAAATCTCCAAACAAAAGCTAATATGAATGCTCTTCAGATTGTTCCACACAATAGAAACAGAAGGAACATTAACAAACACCTTTTATGAGACTACAGTTACCCTGATACCCAAACCACACAAAGATGCAACAAAGAAAGAGAAGTACAGACCAATCTTCCTCATGAACATATATGCAAAAATACTCAATAAAATATTGGCAAACCAAATCCAAGAACACATCAAAAAATTATCCACTATGACCAAGTAGGCTTCATCCCAGAGATGCAAAAGTGGTTCAACACACGAAAATCTGTAAATGTAATACACCAACAAACTGAAAGAAGAAAACCACATGATCATCTGATCAGATGCTGTAAAGGCCTTTAACAAAATCCAATACTCCTTCATGACAAAGGTCTTGGAGAGATCAGAAATACAAGAAACATAACCTAAACATAATAAAGGCAGTTTACATCAAGCTAACAGTCAACATCAAATTAAATGGAGAGAAACTGAAAGCGATTCCACTAAAATCAGGAACAAGACAAGGCTGCCCACTCTCCTCATATTTATTCAATACAGTACTTGAAGTTCTAACTAGAGCAATAAGACAACAAAAGGATATCAAGGGGATATGGATTGGAAAGGTAGAAGTCCAATTTTGACTATTTGTAGATTATATGATAGTATACATAAGTAACCCCCAAAATTCTACCAGGGAACTCCTACAGCTGATAAACACCTTCAGTAATATGGCAGGATACAAGGTTAACTAAATATATATATATATATATATATATATATATATATATATATATATATATATATATATCAGTAGCCCTTCTATATACAAATGATAAACAGGCTGAGAGTAAAATCAGAGAAACATCACCCTTCACAAAAGTCACAAATAATATAAAGTATCTTGGGGTAACTCTAACTAAGTAAGTGAAAGACCTGTATGACAAGAACTTTAAGTCTCTGAAGAAAGAAATTGAAGAATATATGAGATAATGGAAAGTTCTCCCATGCTAATGGATAGATAGGATTAACACAGTAAAAATGGCAGTCTTACCAAAAGCAATCTACAGATTCAATGCAATCCCCATCAAAATCCCAACACAATTCTTCACAGACCTGGAAAGAACAATACTCAACTTCATATGGAAAAACAAGAAACCCAGGATAGCTAAAAAACTCATGTACAATAAATTCACCTTGGAGGCATCACCATCCTTGAGATAGTAACAAAATCAGTTTGTTATTGGCATAAAAACTGGACCAGTGGAATCCAACTGAATACCCTGATATTAATCTGCACATGTATCAACACCTGATCTTTGACAAAGAATCCAAAACAGTACAATGGAAAAAAAGAAAGCATTTTCAACAAATGGTGCTGGCATAACTGGATGTCAACATGTGGAAGATTACAAATAGATCCATATCTATTGCCATGCATAATACTCAAGTCCAAGTGAATCAAAACCTCTACATAAATCCAGTTACACTGAACTTGATAGAAGAGAAAGTAGGAAGTAGTCTTGAATGCCTCAGCACTAAATATAACACTAGTAGCACAGACACTGAGAACAACAATTAATAAATGGGACCTCCTGAAACTGAAAAACTTTTGTAGGTCAAAGGACATGGTCAATAAGACAAAAATGACAGCCTACAGCATGGGAAAATATCTTCACCAACACCACATCTGACAGAAGTATGATCTCCAAAATATATAAAGAGTTCAAGAAACTAGACATCAAAATACCAAACCATCCAATTAAAAAATCGCCTACAGAGCTGAACAGAAAATTATCAACAGAAGAATCTCAAATGAATGAAAGACATTTAAGGAATTGCTAAACATCCTTAGTCGTAGGGGAAATGCAAATTAAAACGACTCTGAGACACCATCTTACACCTGTCAGAATGGCTAAGATCAAAAACACTGATGACAGCTTATGTTGGAAAGGATGTGGAGTAAGGGGAATACTCCTCCACTGTTGGTGGGAGTGCAAACTTGTACAACCTCTTTGAAAATCAGTATGGCAGTTTCTCAGAAAATTGGCAATCAATCTACCTCAAGAACCAGCTACACCACTCTTAGGCATATACCCAAGAGATTCTCTATCATGCTAAAAGGAAACATGCTCACTTATGTTCATAGCAGCATTGTTTGTAATAGCCAGAATCTGGAAACAACTTAGATGACCCTCAACCAAAGAATGAATAAAGAAAATGTGGCACATATACACAATGGAATACTACTCAGTAGTAAAAAGCAATTACATCATGAAATTTGCAGGCAAATGGATCGAGCTACAAAATATCATCTTGAATGAGACTCAGAAAGACAAACATGGTATATACTCACTCATAAGTGGAAACTAGATGTAAAGCAAAGATAACCAGACTACAACCCACAGCTGCAGAGATTCTAGCTAACAAGGAGAACCCTAAAAGGTATGCATAGATTGCCCTGGGAAGTGAAAATAAATGAGATCTTCATGAACAAACTGGTTGTCGGGGGAAGCAATGGAGGGTAGGGATGGGGGGATAAGAACATAAGGGAATGGGATGGTTGAGGTAGAATAGCAACAGAGTGGGAGAGCAAGGAAAGAGATATTATGATAGAGGGAAACATCAAGGGAACAGAGACAGGGTGCTAGGGAAGTTCCCAGGAATCCACAAGGATGCACCAACCTTAGACTACTAGCAATAGTGGAGAGGGTACCTGAACTGGCTTACCCCAGAAATCATATCTTCATATACCCTAACTGTCATCATAGAGCCTCATCCAATAACTGATGGAAGCAGATACCAATGCTACGGGTATCTGGGCAATGTGTAGTATTTTGCCATATCTCTCTTTCTGCATTGATGGTAATAATTTGTTTTCATGTCTCTTACTTGTTTATGTGTTACTATTGTATCACAATTTGAATTAGGAGTTTCCTAAAAATCTGTCACGTACTAATCACACAACATTATTGAACCTTCAAATGAGTGATCTAACTCCAGAGTCCATGTTTTTCAAAATATTCTCCTTGCTTTGTATGGTCACCAGGAAATGGATATTCTTTTGCTGATCTAGGGTTTATTAGTACTCACAGTAGCACAGAAAGCCACAGCAACATTGGTTTGACCACAGATGCTGCCTAATGGTGTGTTTGAACTCTCCAGTGAAGAAAAACTCGCTGATATGATGCCTCCTAAAGGGACACACAAATGCTGACTCCCCCTTTTCATTTTAATTGGCCAGTTGTGTCCTATAAAATTTGGCATGGGAAATAATTTACTCTGGTCATAAAAATCCTTAACCAAGTAAAACCTAGAGTGCTCATGTATGACTGAGTGAACCTTTCCTCTTCAGGGCAAAGACGATCTTTCCTTTGAAAGGTGTGTTTGATGTTCTCTTTGGTAAATATGAACCAAGTGATCCTCTTATCTATCCATCAGGCTGAGCATGTTGCTTCACATACAGTAAAGTGAGCGACGGGGACAGAGGGAGCTTGGGTAGAGAAGAAAGGAGCCATGTTTCTTGCTATCTGATAAAAATATTTTCACCAGAAAAGTAGAAATAACTAGGAGTCAGCATTTACATATAGTCATCTTGTGGATTTAGAAAGACTAAAAATGTCATTCTATTTCAATCAGTTGGTCTGCAACATACCTCACTGTAAACAATTACACCAGCTGAAGTTTATATACAGACATGCAACTAATAATATACTCCACAGTTTCAATCAGAATTCTGACTAAACAACATAAGTTTCTAAAATCAGGTTTAGAATTAATAGATAAGAATAAACAAAAGAAATATTTTTATTAATTAATATATGGAACTTTAACAGTATAATGCTATTTCTAATTGAAAAGCTTCACAATGGAAACTTAGCTAAACCTAGATTGCACAGTCGTATTTCTACAAAGCAGCAAAGATGAAAGCTGTATCGTTCCTGCCTTGTCAACCAACATTCATTCTTGCATATATTTTTTCCTCTAGAGTTTAAATATAGTTCTCACCTCCTGTTTTATGGTAGAATGTTCAAGATAATTAACTTCGGTAAAGGTAAATATACAAACACCTTAACACAGGGAAGGATATAATCAACTAAACCACAAACGTGCACAAAACGGTGTTCACTTCACTGATATCTGACTTCAATAGGAATATTAGAAAACTGCAAGAGTTTCAGTGGATAAGGATGGGAAGAATGACTTTTCAGGAGGAAGGATGAAGTGTAAACAGAAATAATATAAAATATTGTGATTGACAGGGTGCTAAGTTTCATTGACAGGGTGCTAGAATTTTAGATATAAAAAGAGAAGCAGTGAGAAGTAACTACATACACTTAGGTGGAGTACGGAGAACTTTTAATTTGTGAGGAGAATGGCACAAATTTATTCTATGGGTAATTGAAGTTTTCTGACAACTGTAATTCCATGTACAAAGAGTTTTTTTTTTGAAGATTAGTTTGGCAATACAATATAATAATGATGCAAACTGGGATATGCCAGAGGCAAAGTTAGCAAGTGGACATTCATACAAGGACAGCAACTGCAAATGCTCTCAATAATGTTAAAAGCCTTATGGGAAGAAAACAAAAACTAACTGGTATTGAAAGTGTATTATACAGCAGTACTCTTCTGGGTACACTAAATGACTAAGTGCATAATAGTTATATATCAATATCCACAAGTGTAATAGTGTCCTTAGAAGTGCAGACAAATAATTGTGAACAATTTTGGAGTGAGGCCAGGAGTGAGAAGTTATTGAATATGGTAGGTTAAAGGATTACTAAAAGATAAATATGAAGCCTTATGACCCATATTTGAGCTAATGTTGTGTCAAGGTGCTTTGCAGTTGTAGATGAATACTCTTGAATTTGAATACTTTCTAATCAAGACATTAACTTAATTTCCTTAGGATTATTTTCTGGTTCTGACATGTACAGTACTTACACTTCACTTTCAGTCTGGGGTTCAAAATGCAGAGGGACTTCCGTGAATAGCACAGAGAAGCAGCAGTAATGGTGACAGCAGAGACGACGTTTTGTACTATAATAACTGAACTCAATATGTTCAGAACTTTTACATGTGGCGATTGAATTCATATTTTGTCTCATGTTAAAGAAGGATGAACTGTACTAAGTAAACTTTAAAGATGGGATGAGAAGTAAAAATGCAGTTGTATTTGCTCACATTGTGCACATTGTGGTTAAAATGGTGGCTGGACCAATAAACAGGAACTGCAGAACTGTGTGGAATGTAACCACTGAAAAGACTTAAAGAAGTACTCTAAGTGCTAATAGTGGGGATAGCAACTTTACTCTATACATTGTGTGTGTGTGTGTGTGTGTGTGTGGTGTTGTATGCCTTTCCTAAGGAGATGTGAAAAAAATATCTATTTATCCCAGATAGGACTCCAGTGAAAGGCCCAAGAGGTGGCTTCAGTCCAGTCTAGCTCAGTGAATCAAGAGTTTTTCAGGGTTCCTTATAGAAGCAAGAGTGGCTCACATGCAGTTACATCACACAAAAGCCCTCCCTAGCATGAGTGAAGTCATTGCATCCTTGGAGATACTACATGACTTGCATATAGTGTGCCAAGTCGAGTGTTCTCTCCCTTCCATTTGCTTATTGCTTTCAGAACATGGGACAGGGCTCTTGTGAATCTTAGAATTTTTTGGAGCTTGCCGAGCCTTGTAAATTATTACTATTTTTAACTTCCTGAACCTTGTAATTCTTTCCACTTCCTTGTGAGAAGGAATGTTACAATTTAGATGAAATAAGTACTCAAAAACCTGTGTATGAAGTTTCTTCCATTTTGATCACTTTACTGGAATTGACAAGGCTATCCAGGGCTTTGAGAAACAAATACAAAGTACATAATGTGAACCAAGGCCTATGGCATTCCTCTATAATTGACCCAGATTTTATTTTTCAATTTAATTGCAACTCGTTAAAGATATTCTGCATTTCAGAATATGAAATAGAAATTTGTCTTAAAAAAGCAAGTTTCGGTGCTTAGGTATTTTTCACTTGTTTTGGTGCTCCAATTCCTAGGGCTACTGCAGAGTAAATATTATTTTTGTCACATCTTGTCTTTTCTTGCTGAGACAAAAATCCCTTCTATTTAGTCTTATGTTTTCCTGGTCCTAAACTTTATCAGTGAAGAAATTCCATTGACCTGTTTTACATGTTTAACAAACTTGAAAATAGTGTCTGCCACACAGCTTTGGTATAAACTATGCTACCATTTGCATTTTGGTTTACTTACTTTTTTCTCTGCATGTTCTGACTAGTTTTAAATAAGAAATTATTGAACAAGGAAATCAGAAGTTAGAAATGAGAATGAGAAAACTGAGCCTTTTCTTGCTGAAAGTTACATATAGTCAGGAAGAATATAAGAGACATGGTTTTTATTTTTGAGTAGGACTATTAGTTGCTTCCCTCCTTTGAAAGCTTTCATGGAACCTTCTGGTACCATGAAAGCTAATGTTCAGCAGGGAGGCATTCAGGTCATTTCCATTTCAGGGGCATCTGATCTCTGTATTGGGAGGGCATAACAATTTACCATCTACTTCTGGGGGACAACCAAGATAAATAACAATATTCCATAATGTTTTGGGAGTCTGTTAGACAAACCTGACCACCAATTCAAAAGCCTTCTCATATGTGATAATTGGTATTTTGTCAGATGGTCTTTGGCTCTTAGAGAGAGCATTGTCAGACAGATGAGAAGCTTTCATTTAATCTCCATATGCACATTTATACAGTGATTTATGTGCATTATAGTAGGTTTAGTAGACTATTAAAAGTATGATTCCTTATGAATTTTTCAGGCATCCTTACTGTTATTTTTCCTTGTGTCTCCTTCTTTGGTATTTATCTCTTCCCTCACTAATCTGAGCCACTCTCTTTCCATTTATAATCGTCTTTTGATTGCAATTGGTTACAGCAAGCATTCAGTATTGTATCTCTGAATACATAAAGATTTCTAGGGAGTTTTTGGTTGACTTCAAGGTTAATGGTAATATGATGGTTATCATAACTCAAGGGTTATATAAGGCCTCAGACTTAAAGCTGCCAATATCACTTAAGTATAATTTATTAAGGTAAAGACACATTATTGAAACAAAATTTAATTAAAATATATACAATCTACACTCCCTTTTTGCCTTTCCTAATCCCTACCTGGCTAAATTGGTGTTTTCTTTTTGCATCGATGGTGAGAAATGATCACTTAGATTTTTCTTCCCTGAGAGGAGAATTCCTCAGATTCAGAAAGTAGCAGAAAAGGGTGTTGAAGAATGAAAGAGCAGGGAGGTAGGAAATGCTGTGAAATGCCGTTTTCTGAACATATCATAAATTCCTTACTCATGAACTCATAGCAACTATGGATACTTGTTCAAGGCCTGCACATGGCCTAGTGTGCCGACATTCCAGCATGATGGTAAGGGGAACTCAGGAGGCCATGACTATGGGTGAGGAGCTATTGATGTCTCATACAGTTAGACAGGGAGGGAGAATCCGTTTTCTTTGAAGCTATGACTGTTGAATGGATGGAGAGAAAGAGTGGATATGATCAAAATATCATATCTGTGGATATCACTCTGTGTAAATAAAGTTCTGATTGGCCAGTGGCCAGGCAGGAAGCATAGGCGGGACAAGAGAGAAGAGAATTCTGGGAAGTAGAAGGTAGAGAGAGACACCTCCAGCCGCTGCCATAAGAAGCAACATGTAAAGACACTGGTAAGCCACAAGCCATGTGGCAAAGTATAGACTAACAGAAATGGGTTAATTTAAGATAAGAAAAAGTAGATAACAAGAAGCCTGAAACAGCCATACAGTTTCTAAACAATGTAAGTTTCCATATGCTTTCTTGTTTGGGTCTGAGCGACTATGGGACTGGTGGGTAAGAGAGGTTTGTCCTGAATGGGCCATGCAGAAAAACTCCAACTACAGGCACACATGCATGAAATTCTTATAGAATAAAAAATGTTATCAAAGATCACTACAGAAATTCTGAGAGAGAGCGAGAGACAGAGACAGAGACAGAGAGAGAGAGAGAGACAGATTAAACACACAAGATACGCTTTTGTCATGGTGGTAAACACCTGTAATTTCTACAACCTTGATTCTTGAATAACAGGATTATTTCTGTACTTCAACAGCATCATGAATTAAAACATGAGTTCAACACCTGAAAGAACTTGAAACGTTTAAATGAATGCATCATGAAGTCTTATAGAAAATTTAAATCGTGAAGGATCATTAGTTTTATATTGTAAAAAGCAAGTTCATCTTGGAGTATAACATTTAAATTCCTCACAAATTCATAGCTTTTTGTTGTTTTAAGTGCTTTATGAAATGAGCTATTATGTCTAATAAAGGATTAGACTTAGGAAGAAGTTTGAAATATGAAAATGATTAATTTATGACAGACTGACAATATGAATTTATTAAAAAGTAAAAACAGAATGTATTTCAAGATTCCAAATTAAAAAATCAAATACAGGTGTGTTTGAGGAATATATAATATAATCTGAAACAACTGGAGGTTGTGGTTGATATATTATCATTATTAATTTCATCAAGATTAATAAACTTATCTGGGGGTCAGAGAACAGAACAGCCACTAGATTAGACATAGAGGCCAGACAGTGGTGGCACACACACCTTTAATCCTATCACTCAGGAGGGGGAAATCCATCTAGATTTCTGTGAGTTCAAGGTCACACTGGGAACAGAGCCAGGCATAATGGCACACACCTTTAATCCCAGCACTTGAGATCTCATGCCTTTACCTAGAAAGGGCACACACCTTTACTCCCAGGAAGTGATGGCAGGAGCAGAAAAGTATATAAGGTATGAGGACTAGGAACTAGAGGCCTTCTAGCAGGAGGTCAGGTGAGATCCAGTTGGGTGAGGACTCAGCGGCTTTCAGTCTGAAGAAACAAGAGGAGTTGGTGAGGTGAGGTAGCTGTGGCTTGTTCTCTTCTGATCTTTCTACATTCACCCCAATATCTGGCTTCAGGTTTTGTTGAAAAGACCTTTTACGATTTGTCTTACAGGAGATGGCATGGCATCTCCATGCAAGTATGAAATCTACCTAAAAGACAGACTTAACATACAATATAAAATAGTGTTTCAGTGGTAAGCTTTTTGTCTGTGATAATCTGTTAGTTGAACTAAATTGATCTATATGATGGAAGGGTTTATGAAGGGCAGCTGATGATAGACACTGTGTGGCTCTGAGAGGCCACCGTGTGAAGCTGTGAAGAACAATCCTCAGTGTCAATGGAGAAACCAGGATATGGGAGCTGTCAGATTCAGGGGCATATGCCAAGGAGAGCTGTTGAGTGAAGTGGAACCAACTTCACACAAGAGAGAAGGTGTGTGTGCTGAAGGCGGCAGACCTAGAGTGATGGAGTACCTAAGTGCTTTTGAGATTAGCTGATTACCTCATGATCCCCAGTCATTATAGGGTGTGGTGTTTCCAAGCTCAGCTTTGGTTTAAGTTGGTGTGATTATTTTTGTCCTTCTCTTTTCTTCTTTTGGAATAAGAATGGTTTGCTTTGTGCTGTTATATGTTGTATGCATCTAACCTGTTTTTCAGTTTATAGTCACAGTTAAAAGACTTGAATATTTAAAGTTAGAAGTTTGAATGACTATGGGGATGTTTAGAGATGGGATGTATTTTACATTAGGTAATGCAACAAGTGAATGAAAGATATTTCTCAAAGTCATGGGTCTCTGTCAGATTGATTAGGGGTGAGGTTGTGATGGTTGGCTTCAACTGTCAATTTGACACAATCTAGAGTCACTATGAAGAGACTCTCAGTGTAGGACTGGACATATGAGGCTAGGCTATAGGCATACTTGTGAGGTTTTCTCTTAATTGGCTTAAGGGAGGTGGAAAGATCCACCCTGAATGTGAGTGGCATCTTTTTTCATGGGTTGAGTCTTGGACTGAATAAAGAGGAGATATAGAGCTAAGCCCGAACAAGCACTGATAAAACTCACTCCTCTCTATTCTTTACTGTGAATGCGACATGACTAGTTGTTTGGAATCCTTGCCGCATTGACTTCCTGCAATGATGGACTATAACCTCAAATTATGAGCTAAAAATAGCCCCTCTTCTCCCCTAAGTGGTTTTTTTTTTTTAAAACAGGTAATTTATCACACACAGAAAAAGAACTGTGGTCCAAAGTCTTTCTGGCTAAGCACAGGATAAGTACTGAAAGCATGATACATTGACCAAAGCAAAATAAAAAAAAAATGAAACTTTTGGGAAATATTTGTGGAAAATTTTTTTCTTTGATTTTAAAAAATTTTAGATTTATTATTGACTCTTGAAAAGAGCTTTTAAAAGAATCATTAAATGTATAATTCAATAGTAATTTTATTTGGGGGAGAGGTGAAGCAACCAGTGAGCCAATTCATCCTTTGTTTTCCTAAATTTGTGATGGAAACTATAGGAAGATTTTTTTGTAATTATATTTTGTTTTTGTTTTTTTTGATATGTAGCACTTCATAAATTTCTGTGCCATTTGTGGGAAGGCAACTATTATAATCTTATAACAGCCCAGTCTTTAATCATGCCCTACATAAGTGAGCAGTAGTTTATTTATTTAATAAGGTAAAGTATCCATTTTAATAAGCCTTTCTTGTAGTCAACACTTCTACTTATCCTTTCTTTTCCTGTTCATAAATGTTTTATCAAACCTGATTTTCACATATTGAGTGTATGATATCTTAAGATAAAGATAGGTTAGGGCTATGGAGCTCAAGTAATTTGACAAAAAGCAACTACTACATTTTCACAATACTTGTTGGTTGTTTTGGAAGCAAGAACTTATGATGACTTTGCTCAAGTGATATATGTGGACCTCTTTCCTCCTTCTCAAATACTTTAGAAATACAACAATATGGAGTGGTTTCAGAAGTAAAAGAGAACTCACATCTCAGTTTAGTGCACATATGCAATTTCTCAAAACACCTAGAAATGAAAGTTGCCTTGAGATATGTTAACTGACTCTAATGGTTGATGGTAAATTCTGAATTGAAATAATAAGCTGTTGTGCTCTAAGTGACCAAATACTCACATCTTTAAGTGATTCTGCTGCAAAAACAGAAATAACTGGGTCAGCACCAATGAGGCGAATCTCAGTGTGTATCTAGATAAACTTAATCACCACCTTTTGCTTCATACTTATAAATATTGCTCATTTCACATCAGTTATGTTCCACAATAAAGGCCGTGTAAAAGGAATCACATTTCACTTATTCCACAGAATTTCATAGTCATCATATCAACATTATTCATAGTAAAATAATGAAACCAACAATTTTTAATTATTATCAGTAAGTCTCCTTTTTAATTAGCACAACATCTTTTTTGCTTCTGCATTCTATAAAGAAAATATAAAAAATATAGTTCAAATTTAATATAATATACTTAGAATATTTGGCTTGAAGTTCAAAATTTAGAATAAGGAAATTTGGGAAACTCAAAATCTCTGCTGAGAAGCATTTTTTTTTATACATTAGTATAAAGCTATCCTTAGAGAGGAATTGCCAAGCACTGGACTTTTTCACCTTTTTATGTGCAAAGGGACTTAGTATATCAATATCATTAGTAAATGTAAAGACACATGTTAGTAAAATCTTTTATTTTGACCTTTAACACACCATACTTCAAAGTGTTCTGAAACTAGGAATCAGCTGTTAGTACTACCTAAATTTTGTTATTATGTTGAATGATTTCTTTACTAATACTTATACCTACTTATTCAACATTCTCTGGCATTCACATTTGGATGCTCATCTTTCTTCTACATCTGCCATCTGTAAACATGGCCATCTCAAGCTGATCTCATCATTAGTCAAGACCCTCTCATGTCTTCAAAGCTGTTGTCTCCCTTCATCACACCATCAGGTTCTCCAGCTCTTTTTACTACTAATTGCTACTCTGTGTTCTTCCTATTTTGTGTGAGGGCTGTTTTTCTCTTTTCTGGTCTTCTGATTCTTCACTTGGGTTATCCTTGCCTCTGACCTCGACTTTCTTGTCTTCAAGCTTAAATAAGAATCCCTGTTTGTTTTACTACTCCCTAAGAAACATCACTAGCATTTATTTGCAGCTAAATTAGTTTTCTCTCATAGAGTGGATTCTCAGACTAGGGAAGTGCTGGGATCATGCTTAGCTCCAATGTGCTGGGAATGGGTAGTACATTCATTACTTTTCTCTTCAGACATAATTAATGATAGAAACAACTTCAAAAAGGAAGTATTTATTATGTCTATGATTATGTAGAGTTTATCTTATCATTGTGGGAAGTGTGTGGTGGTGGATCAAAGAAGCTGAAACCCTGGAAGTTAGTAAGTAGAGAGAGGGGGAATACAAGCAGGAGCCAGGGGAAGATACAATCTTCAAGGACACACCCTCAGTGATTTACCTCATCCATGTAATATCTGCCTCCTGCCTCTCATTGCTTCCCAGTGATGCTAACTGATGAATTCTGGAAAATATCTTGTCATGAACTCAGGCTTTATCATGTCATTGTCTCTGGAAATGCCACCAAAGACAATCCTAGAAATGTGTACTAATTTCCTCCAATCTTCCTTGCATTTTTTGTGTACATACTCACCTGTATGCAAATATGTGTATGTGTGTGTGTGTGTGTGTGTGTGTGTGTGTGTGTGTGTGTGAGAGAGAGAGAGAGAGAGAGAGAGAGAGAGAGAGAGAGAGAGAGTGAGAGAGAGAGAGGGTGTCTATGTGTGTTTGTTGAAGTCAGAAGACAGAAGACAACTTGAGGTGTTATTCCTTAGGTCTGATCCATCCTTTAGTCACTTTGAGTTATGTTTTGGTCTGTTTGTTTTTGTTTAAAGTCTGCGTCTGTTATTGACTTAGTGAGAGGTAGGGATCCACCTGTTTCTGCTGACCCAACATAGGGATTTCAAGCACATGACACAATTCCTAGTTTATTTTATTTTTCATTAATAAATTAATTAATTTTACATAGGGATTGATTCAATTCAGATATTCCTGAATACAAGGCAAGCTCTTTATGCATAAACTGAGATACTACTCTAGCTGCCAATATATATTTCTCAATCAAAGTGTTTTGATAATTAATATCACTTTACATAGAGTATATTTTTCCTTTTATTTCCTTATTTAATTGTGATGCTCTTAACCTTTTAA
>NW_023411603.1:0-15299 GCF_903995425.1 Onychomys torridus | reverse complement strand
AGAAAGGAACTGCAGGAAATGTACTTCTCATGTCATAGAGAAATACTGTGTGGGAAATGTTGCTCTGTTGTCTAAGAGAAATGCCCCATGGGAAATGTAGTTCTGATGACACATAGAAAGGCCCTGTGGTAAATGTAGTTCTGATGACACATAGAA
This sequence comes from Onychomys torridus, assembly GCF_903995425.1. Lineage (NCBI taxonomy): Eukaryota > Metazoa > Chordata > Mammalia > Rodentia > Cricetidae > Onychomys > Onychomys torridus. The sequence continues at coordinate 15,143 of NW_023411603.1, read as the reverse complement.
AGTGCCTGTGGGAATGTAGTTTTTATGCCCGTGAGAGGCTCTGTGGGAAATATACTTTGGATAACATAGATAAAAGAAGGCTCAGAAATGTAGTTCTGATGTCATAGAGAAATAAAGTGTTCGAAATGAAGTTATGATGACACAGTGAAAGGAACTTTGGGTAATGTAGTTATGATGAAATGGAGAAATGCACAGTCATAAATGTAGTTCTTATGTCACAGAGAAAGGGACTGGGAAATGAAATTCTGATGACACAAGGAAATGAAATGTGAGGAATGTAGATCGGATGATGTAGAGAAAAGAACTGTGGGAAATGTAGTTCTGATGACACAAAAAAGGCTCTGTGTGTAATGTAGCGCTGATGACGTGGAGAATGGAACTATTGGAAATGAGGTTCTGATGATGTAGACAAAGGAACTGTAGGAAGTATAGGTCAGATGTCACTGAGAAAGGCACTGTAGGTAATGTATTTCTGTGACATAGAGAAAGACATTGTGGGAAAAGGAGTTATGAAGACACAGATCAAGGAACTTTGGGTAATGTAGTTCTGATGACATGGAGAAAGACCCTGTGGGAAATGTAGTTCTTATGTCATAGAGAAAGTCAATGTGGGAAATGTAATTCTGACGACATAGAGAAAGGATCTGTGATAAATTTACTTCTGACAACGCACACATAAGAACTGTGAGAAATGTAGTTTCCATGACACCAAGAAAGGCACAGTGGGAAATGTAGTTCTGATGACAGAAAAAGGAACTGTGGGATATGAGGTTCTGATGATGGAAATAAAGTAACAGTGGGAAATGTAGTTCTTATGATGCAGAGACAGACATTGTGGGAAATGTCGGTCTGATGAAGCAGAGAAAGGCACTTTGGGAAATGTAGTTCTGACTACATAGCAGAAGGCACTGTGGGAAATGGAGTTCTGTCAACAAGAACAATGGCACTGTGTGAAATGAAGTGCTGTGAGTTATGTAAAGGCGCTGTATGAAATATAGGCCTGATGTCATAGGGAAAGGAACTGTGGGAAATGCTGTTCTGATTACATAGATAAAGGAACTGTGGGAAATGTACTTCTGTTGAAGCAGAGAAAGGCACTATGGGTAATGTAGTTCTCATGACAGAGTGAAAGGAACTGTGGGGAATGAAGTTCTCATGATGTAGAGAAAGGCTGTGTTGCAAATGTAGTTCTGATGCCATGGAGAAAGGGAATGGGTGAAATATAATTGTGATAACACAGAAAAAGGCACTGTGGGAAATGTAGTCATGACGACATAGAGAAAGGGAGTGTGGGAAATGTAGTTTTGATCATCTAGCAGAAGGCATGGTAGGAAATGTTGATTTGATGTAGCAGAGAAAGAAAATGTGGGAAAGATAGTTCTGTCGCATGTGAAAGGAAGTGTGGGAAATGTAGTTATGATATCATAGAGAAAAGCACTATTGGTAATAAAGTAATGATGACATGGAGAAAGGCACTGTGGGTAATGTAGTTCTCATGATGTAGTGAAGGAAAGTGCGGGAAATGCTGTTCTGATGTTGTAGAAACAGGCCACTATGGGCAATGTAGTTCTGAAAACTTTGAAAAAGACATTGCTGGAAATATAGTTCTGATATCATGGAGTGTAGAGAGCTGCGTGTAGCCGCACGCTAAAGATGGCACTGGCTTCCACCCTCTGCCTTTCCGATGGCAAGCACTCTTTGTGGTAAACAGCTCCTTATTTGGCTATGGCTGGATTCGTGTGCCACTGGCATATGCGTGGACCTGTGGACAGTGCCCACGTGGCTGATTGGGGTTGGTAGCCCAGACCTACTTAGGGGCTGGGAGAGGCTTGCCCCAGAGAGAGACATCGCAACTAACAAAGGGTCTGAATAAACTGTATTAAGAAGAGCCCCATTGTTGCATCATCCTTGCTGGTCGAGGCAGGCACAACAAGTGGTGGCCCGTACAGGGAACAAAATGAATGTACGGGGAAAATTACCACGTCTCTCCGTGGGACTCAGAACTTTTTACAGTCAGGCGGTATACCAGTAAGTCCTCAAAAAAAAATTTAGGATCCGCGACAAAAGCGGGTAATTCAGTAGCGCCGCGACCAAAGTGGACGGGTAATTCAATAGAGCCGCGACCAAAGCGGACGGGTAATTTGAATAACAAAACAAGCAAGTGAAACCAGAGGGCTGGGGCTGTTCCATAAAGGCTCTGAGAAACCTCTGAGAAACTTCTCAAATTGAGGAAAGAAAAGAAATATACTAACATGGGCGCTTCCTCCTCGCACCCAATTTTTCTGCCTCTTAATGAGCTGCTTCTCTCTAAGAAATTGAAAATAAAAAAAAGCACCCTGGAGCGGTTTCTGCAACAGTGTGATGTAGTTGCTCTTTGGTTTGCAATTTCAGGAAGCCTCACAGTGCCTTCCTGGGAGAAATTGGTAAGAGACTTAGATTTTGCCGCAGAACAGGGCACACTTAAGCATGGGGTTAGACCAGTCTGGAAACTAATAAGATGATGTTTAGAATATCAGTGATGCAGTGAGGCAGTTGAGAATGGTCAAACTGCTCTGGAAATACTGCAGGAAGAAAGATCTGACAAGACAGCCTCCGAGAAAACAGTACCAGGAAAGACAGGGCAAGTAAAAAGGGAGACAAAAGCTGAGAAAAAATATACAAAATTATATCCTAGCCTTTCTGAGTTGGAAGACTCATGTGCTTCCGATCTCTCCAATTCTGTCTTGGATGATGAGGATGTTGAATCCGTTTGTGAGTCATTGCAACGAGTAAAGGTTAGAAAGAAAAGAAAAGAGAGAAGAGGATCCAAACAGTTAGAAAAGGGCCATGAGAGCATGGTCCCTTCTGCTCCCCCTCCATATCCTGGAGCAATGGGGGCAGAGGGCGGAGTGTCTTTTAATCCTAGAGTATGGAGAAAAGTCACAACGGAAATGCAAGTTGCATTCCCAGTATTTCAGATTCCTCAGAATCAGAGATATCATGAACCTCTAGATTTCAAGATTATTAAATCATTAGCAGAGTCTGTCCGGACATATGGTATTACAGCTTCCTTTACAGTAGCTCAGTTGGAAGCTCTGCATAGACATGCTATGAATCCATCAGACTGGATAAACCTTGCACGAGCCTGTTTAAGTTCTGGTCAGTATTTAGATTGGAAAGCCTTTCTGATAGAGTTTGCTAGTGAACAGGCTGCAGCTAACAGGGCTGCTGGTGGAAGCCAAGCTGCTTGGGATATGGATATGTTACTTGGACAAGGTAGATTTGCAAATCAGCAAAATGGGTATCCTATCCAGGTTTATGAGCAAATTAACAACATTGCTATCAGAGCTTGGAAGGCATTGCCCAATAGAGGAGAAGTTAGTGGTAATCTCACTAAAATTGTCCAAGGACCCATGGAACCCTTCTCAGATTTTGTAGCTCGCCTAGTGGATGCAGCTGGAAAGATATTTGGTGATCCTGATACAGCCATGCCATTAGTTAAGCAGTTGGTTTATGAGCAGTGCACTAAGGAATGTAGAGCTGCTATTACACCTTACAAAACTAAAGGATTGGAGGTTTGGATGAAAGTATGCAGGGAATTAGGGGGACCATTAACCAATGCTGGGCTGGCTACTGCAGTTTTACAAATTAGCCAAAAGAGGGCAGGTGGCACTGGTACTTGCTTCCGATGTGGTAAAATGGGGTATATGAGATGCAACTGCCCCCAAGGAGGAAGTAATCAAGGGGGAAGTAACCAGAGACCAAACAGTGCCCAACGCCTGGTCCCAGGACTGTGTCCTAAGTGTAAGAAAGGAAAACATTGGGCGAGTGAATGCAGGTCAGTCAAGGACATTAATGGACAGCCTTTGAGGAATAATACTCCCCCCAAAAATGGACAGTGGGGCTCCCAGCCTCAGGGCCCGCAAATATATGGGGCAATGGAGGATCAGAGACAGGAAGGGAATCAAGAGCAGTGGCCAACCCTCAGACATCCCAAACACCGTGGCGAGCCACTGCAGGTTCAGCAGGATTGGACCTCCGTGCCACCACCAGATTCATATTAACCCCACAAATGGGAGTGCAAGTAGTGGAGTCTGATTTTCAAGGCCCCCTTGACCCTGGGACAGTGGGATTGTTAATAGGGAGATCATCTACTACATTAAGGGGATTACGAGTCCATCCTGGGATAATTGACTCAGATTATACAGGTATAGGTAAAATCATGGTTGAGTCACCAAAAGGAATCACTGCCATTTCCCCGGGAGACAGAATTGCACAACTTATCCTGTTACCCAGCTTACATGATTCTCACCCAGCCTATGACAAAGAAAGAGGAAGTAACGGATTCGGCTCCTCAGGCACAGATTTAACATTTTTATCTTTAGACTTAGATCAGAGACCCACATTACAGTTAACCATTAATGGCACCAAGATAATGGGACTTTTGGATACTGGAGCAGATCACAGAATCATAGCTAGCAAAGATTGGCCTCGAGGTTGGCCTATACAGGCTTCCTCACAAACATTGCAGGGATTGGGTTATGCCAGTGTTCCTAATATTAGTGCAAATTTGTTAAATTGGCAAGATTCAGAAGGTCACTCTGGCGTTATGCAACCCTATGTCCTTGAGCTTCCAGTGTCCCTCTGGGGGAGGGATCTTATGAAATCCATGGGCTTTCAGTTGAATAATGAATACTCCAAAGAATCTAAAAATATTATGAAAAACATGGGGTGTCATCCTCATTTTGGCTTGGGAAAATTTTTACAAGGCCGAAAGGAGCCAATACAAGCAGTACCTAGGAAACCCAAACAAGGATTGGGTTTTTCCTAGGGGCCGCTGAGGAGGGCATTCCCATATCCTGGATAATGGAGGAGCCAGTGTGGGTTCCTCAGTGGCCACTCTCCTCTGAGAAATTACATGCTGCATATCAATTAGTGAAAGAGCAATTGGAGGAAGGGCACATTAAACCCTCCCTTTCTCCCTGGAATACACCCATATTTGTCATCAAGAAGAAATCAGTAAAATGGAGATTGTTACATGATCTTAGAGCTATAAATGAGCAAATGAGAATTATGGGACCCATACAGTGTGGTGTTCCATTGCTGTCAGCCTTGCCTGAAAATTGGCCTATTATTGTGGTAGATATTAAGGACTGCTTCTTTTCCATTCCACTGAATAGCAAAGACAGTGAGAGATTCGCTTTCACTTTACCGTCCACTAATAATGAGGAACCTGATAAAAGATATCAGTGGGTTGTATTGCCACAAGGCATGGCCAACAGTCCTACTATATGTCAACTATTTGTAGCTACTGCTTTAGAACCCTTGAGAGCACGTTTTCCTGGCTTGAAATGACTCCATTATATGGATGATATACTGTTAGCAGCTAAAAAGGAGAGCATTCTTCAAGAAGCATATAGCTCCCTTGTAGAACTGCTAAAGCAAAAGGGACTCTGTATTGCCACTAAGAAGGTGCAACAGAGCAAAGTTGTCAATTATCTTGGCTCTAAAATAACTAATCATCATATCATGCCACAAAAGGTAGAGTTAAGGAAGGATCATCTTTGCACATTGAATGATTTTCAGAAATTATTAGGAGATATAAATTGGATAAGAGGAAGTTTAGGAATGGCCAATTATGAATTAAAACCATTATATGATATTCTAATTGGAGATGCAGCCTTGGATTCACCGAGGCAACTAACCAATGCAGCCCATGGAGCCTTAACAAATTAGAGGATAGGCTACAAAGGGCTTTTCTTCAAGAGTGCAAAATAATGAATGATATTACCCTGTGCATTCTGCCTACCAGTTGCCACCTACGGGGATTTTATGGCAAAAAGGGACCCTTGTTATGGATTTATACAACAATCAATTGAGTATTATCCCTGTTGCAGTGGCATTCTTTGCGCAAACAGGGCATTCAAAACAATGTTTACAATATTTTGGGACAATACCACAACGCTATTGTTCCCCTATGATTCTACTCAAGTTCAGGTATTATGTGCTGCCATAGATCGATTTGGGCAAATTCTGCGTTGTACCTATCCCGGACACATAGATTGCCATTATCCTAAACATCCACTATTAACTTTTCTATAAAGAAATCCTGTAGTTTTCCCTAAAGTACATCTTCCATGATGCCTTTCTCGGTGTCATAGTACTACATTTTCTCTTTGTAATCAGAACTACATTTCCCACAGTTCCTATTTCTTCGTGATCAGAACTTCATTTCTAACAGTGCCTTTCTCTACATCATCAGAACTACATTTCCCAAATTTACATTCTCTGCCTGATCAGAAGTACATTTCTCACTGTGCATTTCTCTGTCATCAGAACTACATTTCCAACAGCTCTTTTCTACATGACATTGGAACTTCATTTCCAACAGTGCCTTTCTCTTTGCACTAAACTACATTTCTCATATTCATTTTTCTATGTCATTGAACTACATTTCCCATACTTCCTTTCTCTACATCATCAGAACTACATTTCCCACAGTTTCTTTCTCTACATCATCAGAACAACATTTCCCATAGTGTCACTCTCTGTGACATAAGAACTACATTTCCCACAGTGCCTTTCTTCTGTTTCCTCAGATCAATATTATGCACAGTGCCTTTCTTGTTGTCATCAGAACTACATTTCCCACAGTTCCTATGTGTATGTCATAAAAACTACATTTCCCATACAGTTCCTTTTTGCTTTGTGATCAGAACTGCATTTCTCACAGTTACTTTCTCTACCTGATCAGAACTACATTTCCCACGGTGCATTTCTTTCCTGAGAACTACATTTCCCACAGCTCTTTTCTATATGACATCAGAACTTCATTTCCCACAGTGCCTTGCTCTATGTCATCAAATTATATTTCCCACAGTTACTTTCACTACTTGATTTAGAACTACATTTCCCACTGTGCCTTTCTTTGTCTTCAGAACTATGTTTTCCACACCTCTTTTCTCTATGACATCAGAACTTCCTTTTCCACAATACCTTTCCCTGTTTCACCAGATAGACATTACCATCAGTTCCTTTCTTGGTGTCATCTAAACCACAATTCCCATGGGTCCTAGGACTAGATATATCACTGTTCTTTCCTCTATGTCATCAGAACTTCGTTTCTCTGTGTCACCAGAACAACATTTCCCACAGTGCCTTTCTCTGTGTCATCAGACTTCATTTCTCATAGTTTCTTTCTCTGTGGCATAGGAACTACATTTCCCACAGTGACTTCCAGTATGTCCTCAGAACTACATTTCCCACAGTTCCTTTCTTTATATCATCCGTTCTACATTCCTCACAGTACCTTTCCTTGTGTCATCAGAATTACAATTTCCAGTCTCTTTCTCTGTGACATAAGAACTACATTTAAGGCTGTGCATTTCTCCATTTCATCAAAACTACATTACCCAAAGTTCCTTTCAATGTGTCATCAAAACTTCATTTCCCATACTTCCTTTCTCTATGACATCAGAACCACATTTCTGAGACTTCTTTTATCTACCTTATCTGAAGTATATTTCCCACCAAGCCTTTCTCGGGCATAAGAACTACATTTCCCACAAGGCCTTTCTATGTGTCATCAGAACCTCATTTCCCACAGGGCCTTTCTCTACAACGTCAGAACTACATGTCCCATAGTCCCTTCTCTATGTCACCAGAACTACATTTCCCACAGTGCCTTTCTTGGTGTCAGCAGAACTAATTGCCCACAGTGCCTTTCTCTAAATCACAGAATTACATTCCCCACAATGCCTTTTTCAACTTCATCAGAACTACATTTCCCACAGGGCCTTTCTCTACAACGTCAGAACTACATGTCCCACAGTCCCTTCTCTATGGCATCAGAACTTCATTTCCCACAGTTTCTTTCTCTGTGCCATCAGAACTACATTTCCCACAGTGCCTTTCTGCATCTCATCAGAACTACATTTCCCACAGTGCCTTTCCACATCTCATAAGAACTAATTAGGTATAGTTACTTTCTCTGAATCATCAGAACTTCATTTCCCACAGTGCCTGTCTCATCATCATCAGAACTTCATTTTTCACTGTGACTTTCTCAGTTTAATCAGAACTACATTTCCCACAGTTCCCTTCTCAACACCATAAGAACTACATTTACCATACTGTCTCTCTCTATGTGATCAACACTGCTTTTCCTATAGTGCTTGTATCTAGGTCATCAAAACTTCATTTCCCAAAGTTCCTATGTCTACCTTATCAGAACTACATTTCCTTCTGTGCCCTTCACTACGAGACAGAACTTTGTTTCTCACAGTGCCATTCTCTGCTTCCTCAGAACTACATTTTCCAAAGTACCTTTCTGTATATTATCTTAAATACATTTCCCAAAGTGCCTTTCTCTATGTGATCAGAACTACACATCAAAAGTTCCTTCATTTACATCATCAGAACTACATTTGCCACAGTAACTTTCTGTACTTGATCACAACCACATTTCCCACTGTGCCTTTCTCTGTGACATCATTACTACATTTCCCACAGTCCCTTTCTCTTTGTCATGAGAACTACATTTCCCTCCTTGCCTTTTTCCTGTCATAAGAACTCCATTGCTCACAGTGGCATTCTCTACATCGTAAAAACTATATTTCCGACAGTGCCTGTTTCTGTGTGACCAGATCTACATTTCCCACAGTGTCCTTCTCTTGTTCATCTAAACCACGTCTTAGAGGGCCTTTCTCTACATCATCAAAGCAGATTTTTCCACAGTGACTTTCACTAAATGATCTGAACTACATTTCCCACAGTTCGTTTCATCGTGTCTTCAGAATGACATTGCCCACAGTGTCTTTCTCTGTGTCACCAGAACTACATTTTCCACAGTGCCTTTCTCCTTCGCATCAGAACTACATTATCCAAAGTTCCTTTCTCTGTGACATCGTAACTACGTTTCCCACTGTGCCTGTCTTTATGTCACAGAAATATATTATCCACAGTACCTTTCTCGTTGTCATCTGAACTACATTTCCCACAATTTGTATGTCATTCTCTGTGACATAAGAGCTACATTTTCCACAGTTCCTTTCTTGGTTGCATCACATAGACTTTACTGACAGTTCCTTTCTTGGTGTCATCTCAACCAAAATTCTCAGAGTTGTTGTGTTACATCATTTGGACTACATTTCCCACAATTCCTTTCTCTAGGTCATCAGAACTACGTTTCCCACAGTTCCTATATGTAAGTCATCAGAACTACATTTCCCACAGTTCTTTCTTGGTGTCATCAGAACTTCATTTCTCATAGTTTCTTTCTCTGTGGCATAGGAACTACATTTCCCACAGTGCCTTTCTGCATCTCATAAGAACTGCAATACCTAAAGTTCCTTTCTCATGTCATCATAACTACATTTCCCACAGTGCCTTACTCTAATTAATCAAAACCACATTTCCTATAGTGACTGTGTCTATGTCATCAGAACACAATTGCCCAGGGTTCCTTTCTCTATGTCATCAAAACTGCATTACAACAGCACCTTTCTCCATGATATCAGAACTACATTTCCAGCAATGTCTTTTTCAAAGTCTTCAGAACTACATTGCCCATAGTGGCCTGTTTCTACAACATCAGAACAGCATTTCCCGCACTTTCCTTCACTACATCATGAGAACTACATTACCCACAGTGCCTTTCTCCATGTCATCATTACTTTATTACCAACAGTGCTTTTCTCTATGATATCATAACTACATTTCCCACAGTTCCTTTCACATGTGACAGAACCCTCTTTCCCACATTTTCTTTCTCTGCTACATCAGATCAATATTTCCTACCATTCCTTCTGCTAGATGATCAAAACTACATTTCCCACACTCCCTTTCTCTATGTTGTCATAACTACATTTCCCACAGTGCCTTTATACCTGCCATTAGAACTACATTTCCGACCTTGTCTTTATTTATGTCATAAGAACTCCATTTCTCACAGTGGCTTTCTCTACATCATAATAACTTCATTTCCCACAGTGCCTTTTGCAACATCTTTGGAACTACATTTTCCACAATGCATTTCTTTACGTGATCAGAAGTACATTTCCCACAGTTTCGTTATCTAGAGCTTCAGAACTAAATTTTCCTCAGTTCCTTTCTGTCTGTCATCAGAACTACATTTCCCACAGTTCCTATTTTGTTTCATAACAATGACATCCCACAATGCCTTTCCCTATGTCTTCAGAACTACATTATCCACAGTGCCTTTCATGTATGACATCAGAAATACATTTCCCACAGTGCCTTTCTCTACATAATCAACACCACTTGTCCTATATTGCCTGTCTCTATGTCATCAGAACCTCATTTCCCTCAGTTTCTATTCCTACCTCATCATAACTACATTTTCCACAGTTCCTTTCTCTCTGTCATTAGAATGATATTACCCAGAGTCCCTTTCTCTATGTCATCCGAACTACATTTCCCATAGTGCCTTTCACGACATGACAGAACTATGTTTCCCATACTGCCGTTCTCTTCATCAGAACTACATTTTCCACAGTACCTTTCTCTATGTCATCTGAACAACATATCTGAAAGTTCCTTTATTTACATCATCAGAACTACATTTCTCTCTGCTTCATTCTCTAATTGATCAGAACTGCAATTCCTTTTGCCTCTCTCTTTGTCATCAATACTATATTTCCCAGAATTCCTTTCTCTTTGACATCACATCCACATTTGCCACACTTCCTTTCTCTACATCGTCAGTACTACGTTAATCAAATTTCCATTCTCATGGTCATCAGAACTACATTTCACATAGTGGCCTGTTTCTACAACAACAGAACAACATTTCTCATAGTTCCCTCCACTATGTCAGGAGAACTACATTGTCCACTGTCCCTTGTCATCAGAACTACATTACCCACAGTGCCATTCTCTATGACATCAGAACTACATTTTCACAGTGATTTTTTCTACATCATCAGAACTACATTTCCCACTGTGCTTTTCTTGTGTCGCCTGAACTACATTTCCCACAGTGGCCTTTTACTATGTCATAAGATCTTCATTTTTCACAGTTCATATGTCTACATAATTAGAAATTCATTTACCACAGTTCCTTTCTTCATGGCATCAGAACTACATTTCCCACAGTGCCTTTCTTGGTGTCATGGAAACCACATTTCTCACAGTTCTTATGTGTGCGTTGCCAGAAGTAAATTTATCAAAGATCCTTTCTCTATGTCGTCAGAACTACATTTCCCACATTGACTTTCTCTATGACATAAGAACTACATTTCCCTCAGGGTCTTTCTCCTTCTCATCAGAACTACATTACCCAAAGTTCCTTGATCTGTGTCTTTATAACTCCTTTTCCCACAATGCCTTTCTCTATGTCATAGATATACATTACCTACAGTGCCTTTCTCAGTGACATCTGACCTATACTTCCTACAGTTCCTTTGTCTACATCATCAGAACCTCATTTCCAATAGTTCCATTCTTCATGTCACCAGCACTACATTACACACAGAGCCTTTTTTGTGTCATCAGAACTACATTTCTCACAGTTTCTTTCTGTGTGTCCTCAGAACTACATTTCCCACAGTTCCTTTCTCTACATCATCCGATCTACATTACCCACAGTTCCTTTCCTTGTGTCATCAGAATTTCATTTCCCACAGTCTCTTTCTCTGTGACATAAGAACTACATTTACCACTGTGCATTTCTCCATGTCAGCAGAACTACATTACCCAAATTTCGTTTCACTGTGTCATCATAACTTCATTTCCAACACTTCCTTCTCTATGACATCCGAACTACATTTCTGAGACTTCTTTTATCTACCTTATCCGAAGTATATTTCCCACTGAGCCTTTCTCGGGCACAAGAACTACATTTACCACAGGGCCTTTCTATGTGTCATCAGAACTACATTTCCCACAGGGCCTTTCTCTTAGACATCAGAACAACATTTCCCACATAGCATTCCTCTATGGCATCAGGTGTACATTTCCTGCAGTTCCTTTCTTTTCGACATCAGAACCTCATTTCCCACAGGATCAATCAGACATCAACAGCCCAACATTTCCCACATTGCCTTTCTCCATCTCATCAGAACTACATTACCCAAAGTTCCTTGCATTGTGTCATTAGAAGTACATCTTCCCTGATGCCTTTCTCAGTGTCATCTGTACTACATTTCCCACAGTTCCAACGTGTATGTCTTCATGTCTTCATTTATCACAGTTCCTTTCTCTATGTCTTCAGAACAACATTACCCAAAGTTCCTTTCTCTTTGCCATCAGAACTACATTCCCCACAGTGCCTTTCATTATGTGACAGGACACCCTTTCCCACAGTGCCTTTCTCTTATTCATCAAATTGACATTTCCCACCATGCCTTTCTCCATGGTCAGGACTACATTTCCCACAGTCCCATTCTCTATGTCATGAGAACTACATTTCCCACCTTACTCTTATTCATGTCACAAGAAGTTCTTTGTTAACAGTGGCTTTGTCGACGTCACAATAACTCCATTTCCCACAGTGTCTCTCTCTGTCATCGAAACAACATTTCCCATAATGCCTTTCTCTTTTTTATCAGAACGACATCTCCAATAGTTCCTTTGTGTTTGGCATCAGAACTACATTTCTCTCTGTGCCTTTCTCTACATCATCAGAACTACATTTCCCCAAAGTGCCTATGTTTATGACATAAAAAATATATTGCTCATTTTTCCTTTATCTACATCATCAGTACTACATTTCCCAAGGTGCCTTTCTTGGTGTCATCAGAACTACATTTCTCACACAGTTCCTTTTGCTATGTGATCAGAACCACATTTCCCACAGTTCCTTTTTCTTTGTGATCAGAACTTCATTTCTCACAGTGCCTTTCTCCACATCATCAGAACTACATTTCCCAAATTTACATTCTCTACCTGATCAGAACTAAATTTCTCACTGTGCATTTCTCTGTCATCAGAACTACATTTCCAACAGCTCTTTTCTACATGACATTGGAACTTCATATCCAACAGTGCCTTTCTCTTTGCACTAAAGTACATTTCCCATATTTGTTTCTCTATGTCATTGAACTACATTTCCCATACTTCTTTTCTCTACATCATTAGAACTACTTTTCCCACAGTTTCTTTCTCTACATCATCAGAACAACATTTCCCACAGTGTCGCTCTCTGTGACATAAGAACTACATTTCCCACAGTGCCTTTCTTCTGTTTCTTCAGATCGATATTACCCACAGTGCCTTTCTTGTTCTCATCAGAACTACATTTCCCACAGTTGCTATGTGTATGTCATAATACTACATTTCCCACAGTTCCTTTTTCTTTTTGATCAGAACTACATTTTCCACTGTGCATTTTTCTACACCATCAGAACTACATTTCCCACACTTACTTTCTCTACCTGATCAGACCTACATTTCCCACTGTGTATTTCTCTGTCATCAGAACTATATTTCCCACAGTGCCTTCTCTGTGTCATCAGGTCAACATTACCAAAGTTCCTTTCTTGGTGTCATATGAAATGCTTTTTTCACACTTCCTATATCTATGTCATCAGATCTTTATTTCCAGTGTTTCAGAACATCATTACCCACAATTCCTTTCTCTACACCATCAGAACTACATATCCCAAAGTAACTTTATTTACATCATGAGAACTACATTTCCCACAGTGCCTTTCTCTATGTCATGAGAACTACTTTTCCTACAGCGCCTTTCTCTGTTTCATCATAATTTTTCCCACAGCACCTTTCTCTATGTCATCACAACTCACCACTGCATTTCCACAGTGCCTGTCTCTATGCTGTCAGCACTACAATTCCCAAAGTTCCTTTCTCTCCATCATCAGAATGTTATTTCCCACCATCCCTTTCCCTGTGTCATCAGATAGACATACCCACAGTGCCTTCCACAGTGTCATCTGAAGTACATTTCCCACAGTTCCTTTCTCTAATTCATCTGAACTACATTTCCCACAGTACCTATGTGCATGTCATTAGAACTACATTTGTCACATTCTCTTTCTCTATGTCATCAGCACTATATTACCCAAAGTTCCATTCTCCTTGTGATCAGAACTAGATTTCCCACAGTGCCTTTGTGTACATCACCAAACTAAATTTCCCACAGTTTTTGCTCTGTGTCACAGAACTACATTTCCTACTGTGCCTTTCTCTATGTCCCACAAGTACATTTCCCACACTTCCTTTCTGTATGACATTTGAACTATGATTTCCTTGGTTCAATCTGTTTCAATAGAACATTTCACACAGTGCCTTCCTTTCTGTCTTTCAAATTAAATTTCCCACAGTTCCTATGTGTACATCACCAAAACAACATTTCCCACAGTTCCTTCTCTACATCATCAGCACTACATTACATGCAGTATCTTTCTCTGTTTCACCAGAACTACATTTCCCACAGTCCTTTTCTCTATGTTATCAACACTATATTACCCACAGTGCCTTTCTCTATGTCATTGTAACTACATTTCCTACTGTTCCTTTATTTACATCATCAGTACTTCATTTCCCACTGTGCCTTGCTCTGTGTTACAAAAAATACATTTCCCACAGTGACTTTCCCCCTGTCATTATAATTACCTTTTGCACAGTCCCTTTCTCCATGGCATCAGCACTATATTTCTCACGGTATCTTTTTCTATGTCACAGTACCTTTCTTTATGTCACATTTCCCACAGTGCCTTTCTGTTTCATCAGACTGATATTACCCACAGTGCCTTTCTTGTTGTCATCAGAATTACATTTCCCACAGTTCCTATGTGTATGTCATAAAAACTACATTTCCCACTAGTTCCTTTTTCTTTGTGATCAGAACTACATTACCCACAGTTACTTTCTCTACCTGATCAGAACTCCATTTCCCATGGTGCATTTCTGTCTTCAGAACTACATTTCCCACAGCTCTTTTCTATATGACATGGGAACTTCATTTGCTACAGTTCCTTCTCTGTGTCATCAGATCAACATTACCTACACTTATTTTCTTGCTGTCATCTGTACTACAGTTCCCACAGTTCCTGTGTGTACATCATCAGAACTACATTTACACAGTTCCTTTCTCTACATCAGAACTTCCTTTCCAATATTTTGTTTCTCTGTGGCATGAGAACTACATTTCCCACAGTGTCTTTCTGCTTCTCATCGAACTG